>NC_056746.1:751382798-751465579 GCF_019279795.1 Protopterus annectens | reverse complement strand
AAAATGGCCCTTGAAATTTTAAGTACTGTAATATTGTTATCAAACACAAGCGGTGTGGGTCTGCGAAAGCCTTTTGCCATGCCCACAGATTATAGTAAAACAGAATGCAAAATGGCCCTTGTAATTAAGTACGAATATTTACACACACCAGGTACTTGTAATAATATTCAAATGCACAATAAACTCTTTGAAAGACTGTACTCTGTGAAATATGCCTTGAAACAACTTTAGTTTATGAAATATGCTTTAAAACAGCTTTACTTTGCTAAATAATTGCAGTGTAATACTGCGTACATTTGCAAACACTTTGCACACTTCAGATAATTTGAATACATTTAGTTAATACAAAAAAAACACACAGTGAAAAAATGTGATCATTTTACCATTTTTTGTACATTTTATTTGATTTGGATATTGTTTCATGTTTGTAATGATTTCAATATTTTTATCAGTATGTCACAGTTTTGGACATTTTGTTTAATAAGTAATTTGTTTTGAGTGTTCTGACTCCTTCATTTTATATTTACAGCAAAAGTAATTATTTAAGCTAGTTTTAGTACCTGGAATTTGTTTCTGACCTGTCTTGCGAGTCATTTGAGCAGTACAGATGATCCACTCCTATATATTCCTTCAACTTTAACTGGTTGCCTCGTGGCTATAACTATGTATCCCATTCTGACACCATCCCCAAGATTCACGAATGGCTGATTTTCATGCAGGAACAGTGTAGCCGTTCCTGCACAGAAAATGGCCACTTTGCGATCCAGGTACGTGCCATTTTCACATGCACGAGCGGCCCTACACTGTTCCTGCAGGGAAAGCCATGTGGGATGTAAATCACCTCATCTGCTGGTAAAAAACATGCAAATGAGATGATTTTGTGATTATGAAGCTGGCAGGAACAGTGTCAGAGCAGAAATGTATTCAGTTAGTAACTGAATACGTTTCTGCATCTGAACAAATGGAGGCAGGGCAGCTCATGGAAAGCATGTATTATAGGTTCATAGGCTCATAGGTAGGTACTAGGCTATCTGCCCTAGGGCATTTATAAGCCTAGCCAGAATGTGTTGGCTTTCACCTCCCTTTTTTGACTAGATTCCTGAGCCTCTGTCCAGCAGGGCCATAGAAGTGATTCCAGGAGCAAATTTACGATTATCCATCCACTCGTCAAGATTTCTCTTGAAGCGGGTCAGTGAGGGGCTCTGCCTAACATGAACTGGGATTCTATTCCAGAGTGCGGGAAGCCTTTGGGATATGAATCTATCTCCCCAGCATGTCCTATTTATTGTTGTGTTAAGGTTTAAATCCCTGGAGCGTGTAGCTCTAGTGGATCTGGTTTTCTTGAGGTGGAGCATTTCGAACAATTCCGGGTTGGACATGGCCTTGTATGTCAGGCAGAGATCATCTCTGAGTAGGTGGTAAGCAACTGAGTAGAGCTGGAGTTTCTTTAGTTGAGCTGCATAGGGCAACTGTTTGAGGCCCACGATCCTCTTGGTGAGGTATTTTTGAGGTCTCTCCAGCTGTTGCAGGTGTCTGGTAAGGTACATCCCAAATGGGGAGTTGTACTCAATTATGAGCCTGATAAATGATGAGTAGAGGGGCACAATGACCTCTCTTGATCTAGATATGAACCCTTTTGTGATTAGGTGGGCTATATAGAAGGTCTTTCTAACCACTTTGGCAATGTGATTGTCAAAGGAGAGGTTACTATCTACTTTTGTCCCCAGATCCCTGATTACTTCTTCCATAATTAGTGGATTTCCTCCTATATGGTAGTTTGTAGGCTCTTTGTTTTTCCCAAAAGGGATGACTATACATTTTTTTGCATTTAGCTTGAGGCCATGGTTCTGACACCAGGTATCAGTCTCCATAAGGCCTTTCTGGAGGATGCTTGTGTCAGCCGGAGAGCCGATTATGGCTTCCAGTTTGCAGTCATCTGCAAACTTGGTCAGCCACAGTCCTCCCATGTTTGCCTGTACATCAGAGAAGTATATACCGGACAAGAGTGGTCCCAGGACTGATCCCTGTGGGACACCACTTGTGACTGGTTTAGAGTCGGACATGGCACCTGCAACTCTGACCATGTGAGTTCTATCCCTGAACCAGTTTGCAACCCATCTTGTGACGTATGGGTTGATTTTTAAGCTGATAAGCTTATTTATGATACCTGAGTGGGGTATTGTGTTGAAGGCCTTAGCGATGTCTAGGTAGGCTGTGTGCACTACCTTTCCCTCATATAAGGCTTTGGTAACTGTTTTGAAGAGGCAAGATCTGCCCTTAACAAAGCCGAATTGGGTGGGGTCCAATGTTTGGGGTTTCCCAATGTCTTTGTTAATGAGATCCATGATGATGCGCTCCATTGCCTAGCAGACCAGGCTAGTCAGGTTTATAGGGTGATAGTTTCCGGGATCCGTTGTGGTGCCACCTTTGTGGTGTGGGATCACTGTTGCTGTACGCCATTCTTTGGATACATAACCTGTGGTAAGGCTGAATTGGAACAGTGAATTCATGTGAGGGTTTAGTTCATTTTGGAGCTCGTGTAAGACGCAGCCCGGGATACCATCTGGTCCCATTGATGCTGTGTTATTTACTTTGGAGACGGCTGCTTTCACCTGTGTGTCTGTGATGTCTGGGGGACTGCTTTCTTCTGGGATAGACACAGGCCCTTTTGGGGGGGAAGGTGGGGTGAAGTTTGCAGTGAACCTGTCTGCCAGGATGTTGGCAATGTCTGTGGGTTCAGTGTATTTTGTGCCATTATGCACCAGCTCAGAGCAGATCTGAGAGCTGCCACCCAGATTTTTGATGTAGCTAAAGAATGCCTTGTGATTATCTTTAGAGTCTTTGGCGATTTTTCTTTCGAAGCTGGCCTTTGATGATTTTATGAGGGATTGAAGTTTCTTACTGGTAATGATCAAGGATGCCTTCCCTTTGTGGGATTTTGCCTTGTCATGTAATAGCTTCCTCCTTCTGTTGCATAGCTTGTTTATGGCTGGGGTCCACCAGACTGGCCTCCTGTTCTTGGAGGAGTGAGACTTTGTTTTACTTGGGATGGCACGATCCATGCATTCCTGTAGGTGCCCATAGAGGGCATTTGTAAAGGATTCTGTGGTTTGGGTCCCATTTTCCATTAGCCCTGGGGCTTTAAAACTTTCCACCTCAGTCTTGAGAAGTGTGAAGTTTGCTTTTGAGAAATTTTTCACAGTGGTTTCCTTTGCTGGGGGTGGGGTTGGGATGTGGGTGTCCATTGTGATAAGTTTATGGTCTGATCTTACCAATGAGGGATTTACCTCTGGTGAGGAACATTGAGCCCCCATGTTGGTGATGACCAAGTCCAATATGTTGTCCCCTCTTGTGGGAGTGGCGACCAGTTGGTCCATGGCATTTGAGTTTATAAATTCCAAGAACCGTTGGGCAAAAGAGTTGGGACTTGAGTAGTTTTCCCAGTCAATGTTTGGGTAGTTGAAATCCCCCAATATCATTGTGTTAGGTGAGACCTTCATATTCCCCAGTGTTCTCAGGAATGCCACGTGGGGTTCCTGAGACAAGGTAGGTGATCTATAGCAGGCTATAAACTGAAAAGCAGTTTTGCCTACTGTTAGTTGCACGTGGATGGTTTCTGCTGCCTCATGCAATGCCACTAACCTGGAGGTGTGGGTATCCTTGATGAAAATGGATATTCCCCCACCTTTAGTAGTCCGGACTGAGTTCTGGGGCTGAAAAGAATGGTATGAGTTGAATCCTGGTAGTGCTGGGGTGCTCTCTGGAGCCTTGAACCAGGTTTCTGTTACTGCACAGATATCAATTTTCTCCATACTGAGGAGTGCCTCGAGTGCATGCATCTTGAGGTTTAGACTTCTGGTGTTGAATAGCATTACCCTTAGTTTTTTGTTTCTGGTATTGTCTATGGAGGTGGGTTTGTCTTTTAGGCTTTGCCTAAAAAAGGCACTATGGGGGTGGCAAGAGCCTTAGCCAGTATTCAAAAGCCCAAAGGTGACAGGTGCAAGCCGTCCCTGGTGAAGCAATGTGGCTTGTCTAGCATGTCATCCCAGGCTGACAGACACTGGATCCCCTCTGAATAACACTAATAGCTTAGCCAATTGTTAAAATTGATCATTTTGTCTTTATACTGCAGCATCATTCTTGGTGAGGGCAATATGCTACTCAGGGTCAGGGTCATACCGGCCTGGGCTACATGATTAGAGAGCTCCTCTATGTCTCTTTTCATGTAGTCCAGGGAGGTATGTCTCAGGTCATTCACACCAACATGGACAATGACAGAGTCATATTTGTACCTGCTGTGGAGTGGCCTGAGTGCCTGTGTTATGTGGTGGATCCTGGCTCCTGACAGGCAGCTTACAGTGACCTTCTCCTTGTTCAGTCTGGTGAGTGGGACGTCAGTGTGCCTGACTATAAAGTCTCCAATTACTAGTGTATTAGGTGTGTTATTTAGCCTTAGGGGCTGCAACTGTGTGGCACTCTGACTTTGTGAAGTATGTGATACATGTACGTTGTTGTGGGGTGGCAGCTGCTTGGGTGTCTGCTTTGGAGGTCTCTGCTGCTTTGACAGATTTTTATTTAGAGCCTCCGAGTATGTTTTTGTGATTTTATGTGTCTTGTTTGCTGGTGCGTTTGGTCTATGTGAGACTGGTTTTGTGGTATGAGTGGTTTCCTTCTCCTCCTGACTGAGCGTGCCAGTCTTGGATTGAGAGAACTCGGCCTCCAGTTTGGCTGTATAGTTGCATCTCTCACAAATATTTGAGTTTGTTGGAAGAAGGAGAGGGTTGTCTGTATACATAAGGCAATTGCAACATTGCCTCAAGATTCCAAGATTCACCAGCTGGACTGGAGAGTTTACCTGAAACTGCGCTTTGGACATGCCTGGATAGTTTAAGGAACTGGTTTATTGACTGACTGGAATGAACGAATAGAGAATCTTGTACTTCTGAATAGTATCAGGGGGTGTAGTGCTAAAATTTGTTAGTGCTTACTGAGAAATTTGAGCAAGTGCTGGGCTGTAGAATGAAGGTTGAGTGCTTACTTTGAGAGTTTGACTAGTTCTAAGGAAAAAATTGAAGAGCAGACTTTGTGGAGCCGGGAATTGTTTAAAACTGCTTAAATGGTGCTGCGCTACATTGCGCGACATTGCACGATGCACAAAATCGCACAAAACCGTGCTAAAGCGGGTTTTAAAGCAGGGGACTTGAAAGAGCTAGGAATTAGCCCAAAATGGTCAATAAACAACTAGTCCCTGGGCTGAGACCACTCCTCCAGGGACAGATAGGCTGCTCAAAGCTCCCCACTCTCACTGGAAAACAGAGAAGCTTCCTCCTATCCAAATAAGGATATGGGCAACACAGGAACTTGTACTAAAGCCCAGAATTCAGCAAAACCTGAACTCAGGACTCTTCTAGCTCAGAAAAGGCAGAAAACAAGTATATATACATATATATATATATATATATATATATATATATATATATATATATATATATATATATTTTTTTTTTTTTATATTTTTTTTTTTTAAACAGTAACAGATATCAACAGGAAAACACAGTAAATGCTTTGCACAGGCTAGCACACGTGAGTGGGCAGCGTAAAACAGTTAAATTAATCAACTTTTAAAGTGCAGGTAAGCAAAAAAATGCAATAACAAGCTTTTTAAAGTAGTAGAGCAGTTACAAACTTGCTTTTTGGTGAGAATAAGCAGTCGCTAATTTACAGACAGTAAAATAATACTTTATCTGGTAGCAGTCACTCTTTTTCATCACCCTGCTGCTAGCACCACTCTGCAGGACCACGAGGAGCTTTGCGGAGTTGGAAACAAGTGCAAAAACTGTGCTAAAGTGGGTTTTAAAGCAGGGGACTTGAAACAGTCAAACACACATGCCAATGGCCAAATATAAGGCCACTGGTATTAAGAACAGTTCATTTTTTTAAATTAAACTTTTTTTTGGCCGATCATGGTCATTTAAGCTTATGGCAGTGGTGTGCAAACGAGATCGTGCCAAAACTAAATTTAAAAAAATGAGAAAACTCAATTTTAAGTTAATTCTGCATTTTGCCATTATAGTCAATGGCATGCAGAATGTAAACGATACTAGGGAGCACTGGTTGTCAAGGGGAAAGGGTCTGTTTAAGTACAGTAACTAATGACCTACACACTGGGGTATGCAAATGAGGAGAGTTATACTGAATCACAGATTTCCTCAAAGTGTCAGCTTGTACCTAACCATGTAGGAGGTGCAGCAATACAACAGTGCAAGTGTAAGAGATGAATTACTTCATAAGGGGGGGTGTCATGCTTGCTGTAAGCACACTGGAGGTCTGTGACCCGTGTTTACCCTTAGCTAAGCACACAAAAAAAAAAAGAAAAAAAAGAGGAAATGGCAGCACTGTTTACATTTGGGCACTGGGTATGCACGGCATGCCTCAGGGCTTAAATAGGGAGGAATTGGGAAAAGGAAACAGCACTAGGAAAGCAATCAAGGAGAACTAGCATGGCTGGCAGGTGAAATGTATTAGAATCAGTCAATTACACATGCAGCAGCCCAGCACACTAATATAAACTATGCAAACACACTACAGACTGTTTTTTACCACAAACTCTACACCACCAGTGTACACAGATGGGGGATTTTTAACTGGCAAAGCTAACTAAAAATGTTAGAGGCTGCTGCTGTTTTACACGATCAATATGTGCTAGAGACTGAGGGTGGTGAGGAGGAGAATGCTGATAACCGACCCACAGTGAGGAGGAGGAGAAGTTTGTACAAACCCAGGGTAACCTACTAGGGCCTACATGAGCTAAAGATAGTAGAGCGCTATAGGGTGGACAAGGACATTCTACAGCAAATTGTTGAGCTGTGCCGGCCATGCCTTACACACAGAACTAATAGAGGGGAACCCATCCCAATGGATACCAAGGTATGCCTAGGCTTATGAATACTAGCCACAGGTACCTTCCAAAGACCAACTGGGGATATCATGGGGGTCTCACAGGCATCAGCATCCAGGGTACTCCACCAGTTCCTGGATGCCGTGACACAACATGCCAATGAGCACACATATTTCCCCACCATCTGTCAGGTGCTGACCACACGTATGCGTCTCTTTCACCATATAGCAGAATACCCTGAGGTAGTTGGTGCTATACACTGCACGCACATCCACATCAAAGCACCACCTGGTGAGTGGGGCAAGGTCTACATAAACTCCAAGTGCTTCCCCTCCATCAACTGCCAAGTTGTGTGCGATGCCAGGGCATTATCATGAATGTGTGTGCTGGCACCTCTGGAAGCTATCACAACTCCCACATCTGGCATTGCTCACAGCTGTATCAGGCATTTACCGGGGGGGCATACCATATGGCCATCTAGTGGGGGATGCTGGTGATGCAATGGAGCCATGGCTGATGACACCCATCAGAAATTCACACACACCTGAACAAGAACACCATAATGAGGCACACTCACAAACCAGGATCATTGTAGACCGTGTTTGGGATGCTCAAGTCATGGTTCTACTGCCTTGACATATCCGGTGGAGCCTTGAAGTACTCTCCAGCTACATGTACACAAATGTCCATAGTATGTGCCATGCTAAACAATATGATCCTGTGAAACAGCTGCAGCAGGAACAGCACAAGGCAGGGCCACACAGCTCCCCACCATTGCCAAGGCCAGCACAGGCACAGAGGGACTCGGACGAGGAACAGCCTAAGCGTGTTCCTGTAGGCAGAAGGAGGTGTGCACAGTATGCCCAGGTCTTGGCAAAGATGCAGTGCATAGCACACACACTGATACTGTAGGGACCCAGGGACTGATACCTCTCTCTGACTTGAAAATACAGTAAAAGGGATGAAAAACATGACACTACCTGAGCTTTACCTTGTATAGGGAGTGTACTATGTGCATCCAACATAGTCAGCCCTCCAGCACTGTCCTCAATACTGGCCCAGCAACAAGGTAAGTCACTCTTCCTATCAATTACTGAATGGAGTAGTGTGTTCTCATACTTGTATGTATGATATGGATGCAAGCATGCAAGGGAATTGGGTGGCTGAATGGGACAGCAGCAGACAGCTGACAGCTATATGGAACAGCAGGAAATTCATAACAAATACTGGTGTCAACATACTAGACAGTACTACACAAGGTGACAACTCCTACTGCAGTACATGTGATGGCCCAAAGAACTGTGGGAGTCAATAGGGCACACACATGGATGTCAGTGAAGGTCACATATCCACCACCAGCCTCAACCAGCAGGACAGGTGTAGATGACCATGAAGAAAGGCCGGGCTAAGGCCCCCAAATGGCGGCAATGGTGAACAGCCCCCCACCAGACTTACACAGATGTACAACAGGTCTGGCAGTTGCATTCTAGTTCTGAAGGGTAAGAAGTCTGAAAATAAAATATATGGCATTAAGATCTAACATATGTACTCTACTGATATGCCTCCTGTCTGCATGATAGGTCACAATACAATATGAAATGAAAGTCAACAGAGTAACCGAAATACCAGTACAGTCATTTCAAATGTTAAAGTTTGTAGGTATGCACCCACTCCCCCACAATCCCAAACAGAAATGCAGTAACAGATGGCCTGCGGGACTCTCAAATGGCCTATAGTCCTCTGGCAAAGGCCCATGTCTCACCCATAGTGCCAGTGTACGGAATGTCAGGGGGTCCCAACTAACAATATAACACAGTAAATAGAAAGTAATGCAAGGTCATGTTGACAAATACCAGTATCATGCCTCCCCATGTCCTGCTGCAAGGACTGTGGATCAGACCATAAATACTACTGGGATAAAGGCCCAACTATGGGGATACCTCTGAGGCATTGCTTACATAATAATAGGTGGAGGAGAGAATAACAGAGGGGGGTGTAGAAGCATGGATGTCATGGAGTGTGTGAAGTCTGAAACTCTAATGTCTGCCCATACTACTTCCGACTGCAAACCCATGAATAAATAGCCACAAAACCGCTGGTAAACCATAATGTGAAGGTAAACTGACCAGATATATGAGTCCTGCCTCTGGATAACCTGGGTGTATCTGTACAGCTGAGAGGTATGGCCCCAGCAGGATATGGCCATTCCATGAAGTTGAGAAAAGCACAAGGAGGGGAACCCCAGCCAGCATACTAAGAGGGTGCTGGACCATTTACACAGAACCAGCAGTCTATTGTCTGTAGCTACCCCTCCACAATGGCAGGTGTGTGGCAGAATGTGTAGTCTATATGCCTCAGAATATTGGTCTCAGCTTCATTCATCTTGTATTTCCCGGTAAATAACTGTGAGCAAAGAATGATAACTGTCAGTAGTTGATGACATGATACATCACACTGTAAAAGAGTACATATATCAGAAAATCTATGCTGCAACCAAACATGTCACACAAGCAGCACAGACAGCACTAGTTACAGTATCCCAGTATGTTAGGCCCATTGTGTCTCCCATATTGGCAACCTATCTACAGAGATCCTGCAGAAACCGTTTGCTAGGTGTAGCTGTAGCACACAAAACCCTGAGCTAGAGTCCAACCCTCCCTGGAATGGATGCACACACTCAATATAGAAGGTCATACTGGGTATGTTCCTACACTTAGAGAAATGAAGCCCATTAGAGAAATGAAGCCCATGTCTCACAACACAGTGGACTACAGATATCGGTTATTCGCAGCTGTCTGTGCACACACACCTAATTGTACACCATTGATACTTCACACACAAACACA
This sequence comes from Protopterus annectens, assembly GCF_019279795.1. Classification (NCBI taxonomy): domain Eukaryota; kingdom Metazoa; phylum Chordata; order Ceratodontiformes; family Protopteridae; genus Protopterus; species Protopterus annectens. The sequence continues at coordinate 751,455,835 of NC_056746.1, read as the reverse complement.
CTGGATAGGAATACACACACATATCTAAGGCCAACATAATATAATATGTCAAACACACACAGAGACGTGGGGAAGAGAAAGACAGAGAATCCCATTATGAGGCCTGTCCCACCCATTACACATCCCATAGGCCTATATCACATGATATGCTGATGTCATTTACTATAGAAATACCTTTGGTTAGCCCTCAGCACTATAGTGTCAGTGGTGCTTCTGATAATTGTGTAACACTACAGTACAAATAGGTATCTATGTAGCAGTTGTAATCTCAGTTCTGTCAAATGTAAAGTTGTGAGTGTGTGTGTGTTTCTAGATTAATGTGGTTGAGGCCATTCACACTCACTAAACCTCCTTACCCCTCCTTCAGCACTGCTGCTGATGTTACTCACCTTCAAAGATACCTTTGGACAGCACTCCAACATATAACCTCTATGGAGCTTATGATAACTGTGTAATACTATAGTGTAGCAAACTAGTTAGGTAGGAGTTCAATCCTGATCCTGGCAACTGTGTAAATATGAGTGTCTGTGTGACAGAGTGTGTGTATCCTTGTAGAGACCTGATTTTGTAGTCATTCACACTTACAACACTTCCCTTACCCCTCCTTTAGCACTGCTGCTGATGTCACTCACGTTCAAAGATACCTTTGCACAGCTCCCCAACATGTAAGCTTTGTGGTGCATGCAATAAATGTGGAACAATGTAATAACAATAACTGCATAGGTAGGGGTTTGAATCTCATTCCTGGCAAGTGTTTGTGTGTGTACATATGTCTACATATATATGTCCATACCTCAAATATTTTGGCCCCATTTACACCCAGTACACATCTCAGTGCCTGACTTTAGCAGTCCTGCAGATATCATCCACCTTAGAAGTACCTGTTGGTAACCCTAAACCATGTAAGGTCAGTGGTGCATGTGGTAAATGCATAACATAATGGTCCAAAAAGATAGATAGAGGTTCGAACCTCACCCCTGGCAAATGTAAAAGTGTGTGTAGGGCAAAATATTTTGTGGAATCTCTCACCCACTACATCACCCAATGCTAGTATTTACAAGGGCTGATGATGTTCCTCACCTTAGAAGTACCTTGGGGTAACATCCAGCCTATAAGCTCCGTGGCGCATGGGATAAATGTATTACACTGTAGTAGCAATACATTGCTAGGTAGGGGTTCGTAACACAGTACTGGCAAGTGTGTGTGTGTCTATCATCAGTATCCTGTGTGGGGGTTGGTGTGATTGTGTAAAAACAGGATCCATTGGGGGTGGGTTTGCTAAATTATTATGTTGAGAACCTAGTATATGTCCCAATGTCCACATTACAAGGCCAACAGTTGTCAAACACCGTTGAGGTTGGTGTAGACAATCCACAGCCCTAAATGTCTAATGCCATGTGCAATGACTACGTGACAGTATGGATTAGTGAACAATATAGGCAACTCTTCTAATACTCAGAGACTCCACTCCACCCACGAATCATACACAAACACACTTGGCTAGGCAACAACCACTATATTGGTTAGTTCCCCTGCATATTGCCTTACAGATAGTAACCACGGTGTGATTGCACTGGACTACATGCCTGTTGACCACAACAGGGACACTGACAACAGCAAGTACTTTGATGTGTTACATCTCCTGATTGAGTGTGGTGTTATCCAACAAGTAAAAGGACATGACACCCTGTTCCATCCCCTCAGTAGCCCAATCAATGTGTACAGTGGCCCTTTTGCCATGTTCCCCACTGGACACCTGCAACAACTGTAGAGTCTGCAAATGTACCCCACAAAGGGAATACCATGTCTTATACACATGCCCTGTATAGACAGATGCCAATAACTCCAAAGAATACCCATATCATACTGCTGATGTAGGTGCAATCACTACCTCAGTTACGTAGCCAGGTCTCACCAAATGAGGTCAGGAATGCTACATCAGAAGATACCAATCTGTTCACACAACATGCACCAGAGACCTCAAGCACACTTACACACTTTAAAGAACATGCATGTGGGACATGTGCACAACCCAGACACTGTCCATGTTATGGAATATAAATCACATACATGGGAAGCAGTGCACATCACTGGCCACCCACAATAGAAATCTGGATGAGTGGATGAGGAATACAATACCCACCCCTGGGGACCACTCCAGTGATTCTACTCCTGAGCCACACTGGGGACTATTTTCATGTGGCCTGATGCTAGGGTATTACCTTGGGCTAGTCTTGTACAGCCTTCAGGCCCATTCATCTACTATACACCTATGAAGCAATTGACCTATGGATCTCAGTACTGGCAAGTGTGTGTGTGTGTGTGTGTGTGTGTGTGTGTGTGTGTGTGTGTGTGTGTGTGTGTGTGTGTGTGTGTGTGTATAGTAATCCCAGTGTGTTTGGTTGATGAATGTCCTCTGTGGTTGTTATTAGCAATCAGACGTGTGTCCAAACCAGAACATGCACCATTTTCCATTCTAAAACAGATGATGTAAATCAGCATATACCTATGTACAACCCTTAGCCCTATAATCTGTGAGGCATATGCAATCACAGTGTTACAGACCAGAGATTACTGTGCACATACTGTACCCTACCTATGACATGGTGGATGTGTTACCACACTGCCATACCCCATGGCCTTGCTGCAGGGCCACATTCTGGTGACATACAGAGGCCTAGAACAGAAATGGGGTACAGCATGTGAGAACACATTCACTCAGCACTTTATTTGTGGGGGAAGAGAAGGGTAAAGCTGGCACTGAATGCGTTGCCAAGTCTGTGGCCAATATCTGTTGTCTCAGGATAGGTATTAGCATTGTGCAGTAACTTGCAGCACTTGTGTTTAATGCTGTGGAGATTGTTGATGTAACTATTGAAAAAATTACATGGAGCTGCTTACTGCTTGGTGTGATGGATTTGAAGTGTTCTTAAGACACTCAGTCTTGCTGGCTGGATTCTGCTAAAATTCAAAGTTTAGTTATATTTGCATTCACAGTCTGTTGCATACAGAAACTTGCAGAATATACACTGATGAGAGAATATACTTTGCAGCATCGACTTTAGAGAGCAGTAACAAATAACTTTTTATAATAAACCAAACGGAAACATGTTACAGCTTAAAAGTACTGTTCCAACTTTACTTCTCATATAGTACAGATGATGTGAGAGATATAACATTTACCTCAGAACACCAAATGTGTTCCTACCATACCCCTAATCTAGATGGATTTATACAGCTCCTTATATACTCTTTTTAGTCATGCATAAACATATTTTGGAGAATTGCTTATCCTGTAGAAACAATACTAAACTTCCTTGTTTAACAATGTCTTGTAAGAGCCCAGCTTTTCTGACAGTGTGAATATCCTGTAACAGTGTCCTGATGTCCATGTAGAAAAACATATTCTATTTGGAGAATTGCTTATCCTGTAGAAACAATACTAAGCTTAACATATGAGCATATGTTCTTGTGCCAATGCTGATAAGCATATCCTGTTTTATGAAGAAAAACATATTTTTGAGAAAACACATTGTCAGAGATCAGCTTTTCTGACAGTGTGAACATCCTGTATTTTATTTGGATCTTTGTATAAAAAATCTGTTCTTGTGCCATCCTGTTTTTCCATGCAGAATAACATGTCATTGTTCTTTAAAAGCAGATTTTGCATTTTTGTTCTTGCATACATCCTGTTTTGAGTCAGTAAGGAAAATGTCCATTCTTTAAAAGCAGATTTTGTATTTTGCTCTTGCATACATCCTGTTTTGAGTCTGTAAGGGAAAAGTGTCCATTCTTTAAAAGCAGATTTTGTATTTTTGCTCTTGCATACATCCTGTTTTGAGTCTGTAAGGGGAAAATGTCCATTCAGCAGATTCCTTTTCCAAGCCATGGTAATTTAGTATGGATGCTGATTACATATTACTAAACTCTATTTCTACATTTAAGCAAGCTTTATCTTATACATTATTTATGTTGCATAATTGCAGCAAAATTACTTTCAACCTTAGTATATTGTTGAGCACACTCTAACAATTCCGTCTTTTTTATTTTAAACTAGAGAAATAAATTCAGCATTATTTGGCAATACTTTTTCATTATGACAATTAACAACAGTAACTTGACTAGCTTTTGCTAAGCAGACTTTAATACATGTAAATAATATGCAACCAAGCATTACAATAACAATAAAAGAAATTAAAAATACAGTGATTTTTCCTGTCCATCCTGTAAATAAATTACTAAACCATTCACTCCAGTCATCATTCCAGTTTTTTCTAGTATGTTGAGACACTTGTGCAATCACTTCTAAATGTGCTTTTACAGATTCTGTTTTGTCTGGAATAAATGTACAACACTGTTCTCCTATTAAAGCACATGTACCCCTTGTGATGCTAATATGTAATCTAATGCCATTCGATTTTGCAAAACCATAGTTCATTGCTGTCATTTCGACAGTAATGTCAAGGACTGCATTGAAAGTGGCATTTGCCAATACCTCAACTAGTTTAGATAGTTTTCTCAGTTCCCAGATGGCTTTTGCAGCCCGTACCAAGGAAAATACCTGCTCCAGAGATTACATCATCTCCTAAATCCATATCTTTTAATTTAATATAATCAAGATTTTGATGATATATACGTGATGTATCTAAGGTGTCTACTGGATTTTCTGGACTTTCAATTACAGGTAATATATCCCTTTTCTTTTTGTATTCCTAATGTTTCCTTTTGGTAACTCTTTACATGATGCATTGGTGGTACCACTAATCCTATATAACAGGTGCCATCCCATCCCTTTGGTAACCATTTATAAGCATATTTACCACAGATGTAATATAACCCATCTGATAGAGCAACACTGCTATTTACCAGACTGCCATTTACTTGCCCCATAGTAGGAGTTTTATCATGTACAACTGTAAAGTTTTTATCTGTTTTACTTCCGACATGTAATATTAGTTTTACAGTCATTTTGTCATTTTGTGAAAAGTGAAATACTGCTGTGTCACTTAATATTAACTGACCCTTAATTGGTATTAAAATAGGAAACCATGAGAAAATACTCCACGTACTGGTATGTGGTTGTGAAAATTTATCATTTCAATTGTTTGAATACAATTGCTATTACCCACTGGAACAGTTCCATTTTGTTGAAAACATGTGATCCCCTGTACTATAGCAGATAACTGTACTCTTGCTTTACGTAATTGTACATTTATAACTTGATCTCCTGTTTCATTTATTAATACTCTCCAACTACTAAGAGAATTTAGTGGAATAGGTATTAGAGGCATTACCCCTGTTATTTTTGGTATTAAACTACATACCCAACAATTAGAAACATTCATGTTTTTGCATACCAACATTGTCTTGCTAAAAAAGTGTTAAAAGATGGTGACCAATCTTGTTCATTTTTCCACATTTCTTTACTCTCTCTTATGTAACTTTACAGTTTGATTAACAGGTTGTAAGTATAATTTAATACTAAGCAATACAATAATAGTTAGTATAATAGCTATTATCAATTAAAAAAAAAACATCCTTTAAATAGAAATTCCATTGTTGAATCATTTTGCCTTTGGTCATCCGAAACTGGATTTCCAAAAGGATGCACTTTAAACCATGTCAATTTCATTAGGGTTTTCTCTGTTGGAAACCTACAAAAGAATACATTTAATCAGATTTACATTGTTCACTATTTTTTATCATTCTTAGTTGATCTTTATGTACCAACATTGTTCTGTTTTTCTTTTTTCCTTTGATTTTGTACACTAATGGTCCAATTTCTTCCATTACTTCAAAAGGGCCTTGCCAATTGCTAGCCCATGGTCCTTCCATTTGGAATGTTTTTACCAATACTTTGGTTCCACAGGGAAGGTTTTCTTCAGCTGGTATTATTGGCACCTTTTTCCATAGATGGAATGCTTGCTCCCTTGCATTATAGTCACATATACTAGTAAGTTGTTTTAGCCATTCCTGATGTTTGCTAATTTCTAGCATGGGCCTACCATTAGGTAAATCTGGATCAAATGGTAATTGTATGGGCATTTTGCGGCCTGTCATTATTTCATATGGGGAAATACCTGTTTTGCTGTTTGGTGTTGCTCGAATACCCATTAAAATACCAGGCAGATGATGTACCCATGTATTGCCCTTTTCCAAGCATGCCTTTTTAGACGTTCTTTTAACGTCCGATTCATACGTTCTACAATGCCATTAGATTGTGGATGGTATGGTACATGAAACCTTTGCTGTATGCCTAACAAATTACACATTTGTTTAATGAGATCACTAACAAACTGTGGGCCATTGTCTGACTCTATAACCCGTGGCCATCCCCAATGACAGAAAATATTTTTCCATAAGGCTTCTGCTGTTGCCTTTGCTGTCATGGTTTTGGTAGGAATTGCTTCTACCCATTTTGAAAAGACGTCCACTACTACTAGTAGATATCTGTAACCTCCCTTTGTTGTTGGTAATGGACCTGCATAATCTATTTGAACTGCATACCATGGCCCATCCGCTGGCTGTACTCGATGTAACTGAGGCCTTTTGCTTTTAGCATTTACCTGAAGACAGATTAAATATTCTTCTATAATCAGTTTGCAGACCTTTTTAAATTTGGGTTCCAATACTTTTCTTTACAACTGCCCATAACTTATCAGTTCCTATATGGCCCAGTATTTGGTGATTTAACTTGACCAACTGGTGTGCCAACTGAAATGGTACATATGGTAACTGTAACCCTTTGGAGGTTGTGTATGCATAGTACTCCTTTGGTGGTATGCCTACCAATCTGCACTGATCGGTTTCTTCTTTTAAGCCCTGTTGTTTTGTATATTTACAAGGTCTTTCTCTATTGACTCTTTATCTAGCTCTTTTAAGACACTAACTTCTACATTGGCATACTCATATTCTGGAAGTTCTTTTCCATTTTGTGCTGCTTGTTTGGCCAAGGTATCAGCTAACACATTTAATCTGTAAGTTTCACTGGTTGGCTTTTGATGTGCTTTTACTTTTAAGATGCTATACTGTCCTTGTTGTTTTGACATTGTTATAACTTTATATATGTCTTTAATACTTCAGCATGCCGTAATGGTTTACCTACACTATCCACAAATCCTCGTCTTACCCAGGTTTCCATATGTAGTCTTAAAGAATTTACTACATAAGCACTCTCTGAAAAAATGTTAATAGGATTGTAATACTTTAGCACATACAATACTGCCTCCAGTTCAGCTCTTTGAGCTGACATATGCCCTGGTAACTTGATTAGTTCAGGAGAACCCAATTGTGGATTCTCTGGAACTATGGCAAATCCTGTCCAGTATCTGCCTTGGTCCCAATATCGTGCTCCATCCACAAAGATGGATGGCTTAAAGTGATCAAAATCAGATGCTAAAAATTGCACCTCAGGTGACATTATCTTTTCTAAACAGTTATGCTGTTTTCCTTCATATCCCATATGGTTTGACAAATGGTATTTATCCCCTGTCTGTATAGTAACAGTTTTCATTCCAAAAAGTGCCATCCATTTTGCAAAGACTGCCTGACTAATACCATCTGTAATTTTATTCATTTCAAAACTGTCTATCAAAGCTTTTACAGCTTGATGTGGTGTTTGTACTATAATGCTGGAAAATACGGTCAAATATTCAGTTTGTTTAATACCCCAGTGAATGGCTAATAACTGCTGTATACATGGATGGTAACCCAGTTCCACTGGAGTCATCTTTCTGCTAAAGAAAGTGACTGGGCATAATGTTTTTTCCATTCTGTTGTCACTACCATGTGGCCATTCCTGTAGTAGTACCACAGACAGTGTTCTTTTCCCTGCTGCTGCTTGTAACACAAATGGTAACCTTGGAGTGGGCGCTATTAGTTCTGTAGCTTGTGCTAGTTTTATTTTTATCTGTGAAAATGCCTCCTCTTCATGAGATCCCCACTCTAAAAAGGTGGAGTTCTGTTGTTCATGTAACATTTTGTATAGGGGAGCAGCCACGGCTGCATAATCCTCTATAAATTCCCTATTGTAATTCATGATTCCCATGAATTTATGTAAGTCTGCTATAGTCAGTGGCTTTTCCATTTGTAAAATGCCTTGTACACGTACAGGGCAAGGAGATCTTCCTGTTGGTTTTATAATAGTACCTAGAAACTTAACTTTTGTGTCATAAACTGAATTTTTCACTTTAACCTTAAACCCTGCTTGCTGTAGAGTATGAAAACTCTCTTAAGAAGCCGTACATGCTCCTCTACTGTTTCTGACTGAATTAAAATATCATCAATGTAATGTATTACTGAATCATCCTTTTCCAAATGTTGTAGAATGGATCCTACTGTCTGATGAAAATAACTGGACTGTTTTGAAACCCTTGTGGTAACCTTGTCATAACATATTGCTGGTTTTAAATGTAAAGGCAAATCTTGGCCAATCTTTTTTCCTGAGTGGCACTGCAAAAAACATTTGCTAAATCTATTACTGTAAACCACTTACTTTGTGGCTTAATATGTGCAGCCAACTCTGGGACTCCTGGAATCAAGTGTGCTCTAGGAGTGGTATATTGATTAACCTTTCGTAAATCAATAACAAGACGATAACTACCATCTTTTTCTTAACTGGCCAGATTGGTGAATTTGTAGGACTGTTGCCTTTTGTATAATCCCTTCTCTTTCCCATTCTGCAATACATTTTCCATATGTTCTTCTGCTTCCTAGGAATAGGATATTGTTTTTGAAAAGGTGGTATATAGTCCTGATCACTTCCTATTCCTACTGGGCTTTCTAGTTTCCCACAATCACTGGGACCCTTGGACCATAGATTTGGGAATTGCTGTTGTAAATGCTTCCATACATCCTCACTGTCTGTATTTATATAGCCTGTAGGTTTTTCAGGTTTGTCAGGTAGAGAGATTGCATAGCAACCTGTATTTTGCTCTTCCTCTCTTTGTTGTTTGTCTCCCATCCACAGAATTTCATTAGGTAAATCAATTACTATGCCTAAAGGTCCTAGAATGTCCATACCAATAATGGTATTTGTGCAAGATGGATGCATTAAAATGCACCCTTCCATATTTGTCCTCTTGACTAAACTTTATGTCCACATTTTGGCTACTCACTGCATAGCATCCTGTGCCATTAAATGCTGAAATGCAAACCTTTTTATAGGATTTACTGGTAACTGTCTGTTTGTGACAGATACTGCTGCTCCTGTGTCTATTAAGACATTTTTCCACAGTGACCCCTCTACCCAAATATCAATCAGTGGTCATCCATCTTGACCCTTTTAAAGGTAGTCAGGAAAGATACCAGAGTAAGGGGGCACATCCCTATTGTAAGGAAATCCACTCATCCTCTCCTTTATTATAAAATGCAATATGACACACCTCATGTTTTTGTTTGTCATCTTCTTCTGTGTCTGAATGATCTACATATTTAGTTTTTCAATCTCTTTTTAACTGTTGCCTAGCTATTCCTTCTGCCTGTTCTGTCAAATGTTTCGGATTTACAGGTGAAACTGTTTGAAAATCTACCAGGCATACTTTCCCTTTTCCTGTATATTGATGGCTCTTATAACTGTTTTTACTAATATTGTAAGGTTTTTGTACATGATCCTGCTTTTCTGACTTTTCTTGTAAATTTGTTTGCTCTCTTTTTGGAAACACTCCCTGTTCTTCCTTCTTTTTGCGCCAGGCTTTGTAATGATCACAATTTTGCTTAACGTGTCCTATTTTTTTACAAAAGAAGCATGTTGGTGCCTTTTGCTCATTACCTATGCTTGATAATGGTACTACAAGCATAGAGGCAGGAGCTGGTGGTGCTGACACAGCTCTTTCTGCTGGTGGTTGGTCACACCATCTTTGCCTTCCACTGTTTTTGACTTCACCAATTACTTCAAATGGCTCACTATTATCTTCACATGCAAAGATATGGTGTGAGTATAAAGTGCCATCATCGGCCATAGTCCGTCCCCTCATTAGTTTTTGTACCAAATCAGTGAGGGTATCAGAATTTTCTTCGTAGATACATTTAATATCCCCTGGAACCCCTTTGACTTGTTCTAAGAAGCAATGTATTAACTGTTTTTGTATGTCTCTTTTTCCCATGTCTCTGTCTGTTTTTTTATATATGATTTGAAATGCAAGTCTAAAATGATCACTGTGTTCCATTAATTTATCTGTGATAGTAATTTTAAAATTATCTAATAATTTGGCTGTGAGAGGCTGCCCTTGTGTAAATGCCATTAAAATGGCTGTCATACGTCCTACTTTAGTGTTTAACTGATAATCATCTTGCTTTAATTGTATGAAAGTTTTAAAACATTTGGGAATGAAAATCCAGAAACATCTAAGTAATGCATCTGTCCATATATCAGAGCCTGCTGTATATGCCACCCATTCTTCAAATGTAAGCATGTTATAAAATATGCCTTTTTTATCATTCCACTGTGGTAAACTCTGTAATAATCTAGACTGCGTATATAAATATGTAGTGGTTCCCTGTCCCTGTTCTATAATTTGGACTGGTTTTGTATTTTTTAACTCTTCTTTAAGCTGGGATATCAAAATAGTATTTTGGAGGTTAGTCTCTGTTAATTCATCTAATTCTTCTTCCTTTTCCTTCAGATGCTGTTTAAGGTCTGTCATTTCTACCTGTAAGTGTTTAAGGGATATATGATACCTGTTATTGGATTCCTCTGTTGACTGCATAGCTCCTATGCACTTTTGACAGAGATCTTGAATGTCAGTTTTGAACATTTTAAATTCATTTTGTTTCTCTTTAAAACTTATTAAAGTTTTCTGTCAATGTATCATAAACTTTGTTTCTGTCCTCATCTGTATGTGTAGCCGTGGCATCATTCCATGCTTGTACATAATTTTTAAAGGAGTTACAAGATCTACAGGGACTCTGTCAATAACAGATTTGATTGCTGTTGTAATTCAGAAATTAATGTACTAACAGGACATAACTGCTTTACATCTGGATATAATGAAAACTGTGTATTATTAATAATTTCTTTATCATGAACAGATCTGTCTGCACAGTCTAGTTTTTAGCAATATCATGCAATACTTGTTTATGGCATATTACACAAAATGCAGTTTCCTTTGAATCACACAATAAACATTTACTATGATATACTTCAATTTTTTGTTGCAAATACCAATCAAATGTTACAATCCACTTACATAATGCTGGTATGTCAACTTGCCCTAACAAGGTTTTACACTTACTAATGTGTTGTGTATACCAACATTGCAATTTACTCCATATTTTATCTGGTTGTTCTGCTACATTAAGAGTAAAACTTGGCTTATATTTGCTAGAATTCTGCCTGATAGCATCCATACTAAAAAAAAAATGTGACGTAGAAAAAAAGTCTTACCAGCAAGCAAGAAAACAGGTGATCAGGCTGTTGTTGCAGATGGCTGGAAATTTTTCAAAGTCACTTGAGAAGCTGGGAAAGCACAACAGGCAGCGGACTGCTGTGCTAGTGGATATTCCCCTTTTCCTTAGTGAAATTATGGCACTGCGACTGGAACTTCAGTCTCACTCCGGATGTAGATGTCTAAAAAACTGTACTACTGCAAGCTGCATAAACTGGAATACTTCTGTTCAAAATTGACACATACGTACAAATGTTAGTTACTGCAATTTAACTGAAGTGACCCTCTGCAGGGCTTACCATCACTCCTCCTGTGGTTGAATGCAGATTGTAGGTTCAAATGCAGGCTAGCTTGCCATTGAAAAAATTACATGGAGCTGCTTACTGCTTGGTGTGATGAATTTGAAGTGTTCTTAAGACACTCAGTCTTGCTGGCTGGATTCTGCTAAAATTCAAAGTTTAGTTATATTTGCATTCACAGTCTGTTGCATACAGAAACTTGCAGAATATACACTGATGAGAGAATATACTTTGCAGCATCGACTTTAGAGAGCAGTAACAAATAACTTTTTATAATAAACCAAACGGAAACACGTTACAGCTTAAAAGTACTGTTCCAACTTTACTTCTCATATAGTACAGATGATGTGAGAGATATAACATTTACCTCAGAACACCAAATGTGTTCCTACCATACCCCTAACCTAGCTGGATTTATACAGCTCTTTATATACTCTTTAGTCATGCATAAACATATTTTGGAGAATTGCTTATCCTGTAGAAACAATACTAAACTTCCTTGTTTAACAATGTCTTGTAAGAGCCCAGCTTTTCTGACAGTGTGAATATCCTGTAACAGTGTCCTGATGTCCATGTAGAAAAACATATTCTATTTGGAGAATTGCTTATCCTGTAGAAACAATACTAAGCTTAACATATGAGCATATGTTCTTGTGCCAATGCTGATAAGCATATCCTGTTTTTTATGAAGAAAAACATATTTTTGAGAAAACACATTGTCAGAGATCAGCTTTTTTGACAGTGTGAACATCCTGTATTTTATTTGGATCTTTGTATAAAAAAAATCTGTTCTTGTGCCATCCTGTTTTCCATGCAGAATAACATGTCATTGTTCTTTAAAAGCAGATTTTGCATTTTTGTTCTTGCATACATCCTGTTTTGAGTCTGTAAGGGAAAAATGTCCATTCTTTAAAAGCAGATTTTGTATTTTTGCTCTTGCATACATCCTGTTTTGAGTCTGTAAGGGAAAAGTGTCCATTCTTTAAAAGCAGATTTTGTATTTTTGCTCTTGCATACATCCTGTTTTGAGTCTGTAAGGGGAAAAATGTCCATTCAGCAGATTCCTTTTCCAAGCCATGGTAATTTAGTATGGATGCTGATTACATATTACTAAACTCTATTTCTACATTTAAGCAAGCTTTATCTTATACATTATTTATGTTGCATAATTGCAGCAAAATTACTTTCAACCTTAGTATATTGTTGAGCACACTCTAACAACTATCAAAGGCTGTTGTATTTGTCGTCAGTGACTGCTGCATCCCTGCTGCCATACATGCCTGATGGGGATTCCATGAGGGATCCAAAGTTGTGTTTGAGGCTAATACGTGAGTTCAACAGTCATGGGACACCACCATTCTCCCTCTGATTAACACTTTAGTAATGGCAGGGGACCATCACATTGTCTCCCAGTGTTTGCAGGACAGTGTCTGTGTTCAGTTGGCTCTGGCTAGTACCATGCATTCATGTACATGTTCATACAGTGCCTATGTGTATGATTACACAGCCATGCAGCTATTTCCTATTGCTGTGGGTGCAGTGAAGGCATCCACCCCTGTTTTCATGGCTGCAAAGTCAGCTTTGGGGAGATTGTGCCAGGTGGGTATCTTTGTGTGGGGTGTGGCTGACATGTTGAGTTCCATGTTGATTACAGCATGTGTGAATCTCACCATGCAGGGGATGACATTTGTGGATGAGCAACAATCCCAAATGTAAGTGGTCAACATAGGTCAAGGTTGTTGCACCCTCTATCAGGGGTCAGTATGAGCTGGCCTAGGCCAATGGAAATGATGACTCCCAGAAGTGTTGGGCCACTGTACTGGTGCTTGGCTACATTCCATATGTGATGGAGGGGTAGTTGAAGACACACATACTATGTCACTGTTGCGTTGGACCATCATAGATGGCAGGGTGTTGAGGAATATGCATTGATATTCTAGGGACATAGATGTGGACCCATAGCAGCCTATAGTCTGGATTGCACTATTACCCCAAGGCAGATGTACCAGAAGTATCTCCAATGCATTATGATGGGATACTAGTCTGGAGATGTTCTTATCCATAATGAATATGGAGACAACACCACCTGTGGAGGTGTGGTGTGGTCCATGTTTGGGGGCTGACAGCTGTGGAATGCATCATAGCCTGATGCTGCAGGTCTGCTGTCTGCTGCTATGAACTACCTCTGCATCACAGCAGACATGTGTCCTCTACTCCAACGATGGCTATGAGTGACTGCATCCTGACAGCTAGATGTCCACTGTTGAGCAGCATGACCCTCAGATTGCATACATGTGTAGCTGTTATGGTGGTAATAACATTAGGAAACACTGCCTAATAAGGCATCATAGGGTGGCAAGACAATTAGCCAGTACCTGGCAACCCAGTGGTGACAGATGTAGGACATCCATGGCAAGACATTGGGTTCTGTCAATCTTGTCATCCCAAGCAGAGAGGTTCTAGATCCCCTGAGAATGACACATAGCACATAAGCCAATGTTGCAGTCAATCATCTGCTGATATTACAGCAGCATCATTCTGGGTGACAGCAGTACACTGCCTAGGGCTACTGTCACACCTGCCTGGACCACATAATCAGAGAGTTCAACTATGTGTTCTGTCATGTACTCCAGGGAGGTATGTCCCAAGTCATTCACACCCACATGGATATGGAGTGATATACGTAGTTGTTATGGAGTGACATGACTGGCTGTAACATGTGTTAGATGCTGGCATGTGATAGATATTTGGCTGTTACCTGCTCCATATTCAACTTAGTGAGTGAGATGTGTATGCCTCAGTACTGAGTTACCCATGATCACTGTATTGTGTAAGGTGATTAGCCATAGGATCTTAGGTTGGGGGCACACTATGTAGGTTAAATATGTGTCCCTTGGCATATGCCATGTTGCAGTGTCCGAGTGGGTGTCTGCCTTGCTGAACTGTGTTATTTGGGTAAATGTCCAGTGAGTGCCTCTGAGAAGGTGGGTGTGTGGCTTTTCACTGTATATCATGGTTCTCAAAGTGGGTGTCATGGTGAGCTACATGTTCCACATGGTGTGGTGCAGGTGTTGATCTTTCCCTTTTGACCTGCTAGTCCAGTCTTTGCTGGAGAGTGCATATGTCCACATTTGGTGATATATGGGTAACCCTCAAAGGTCTGAGTGGAGTTTAGAGGGGAGGGTTGTCTGTGTACATGAGGCAGTTGCAATAGTGCCCTAGAATGGACAAGTGTACCAGGTTAATGGGTGAAAGCACAGATAGCTGCCCTTCAAACATGCCATCATGGGTGGACATAACTAGTAAGTACTGGGGCTACATCTGTGATGAACGAGTACTGCTGGCAGCTGCCAGGTGTGCCACACTTCTTGATACAATAACCTGGTGAAGTACCAAGCCATAATGCTAGTCGAAGTGCAAGACAGAAACAACTAGCATGCTGTATAGGTGGAACAGAAGGCAGACTGTCTGCCACCTGTAATATTTTACCACAGCTGTGCAGTTATCAGTAGCTTTGGTCATGTGAACATTCAGTAAGATCTGTATTGCATGTGGGACATACCCAGATAGGCAGGAGTTCTAGTCCCAGTACTGACAAGTGTGTGTGTGTGTGTGTGTGTGTGTGTGTGTGTGTGTGTGTGTGTGTGTGTGTGTGTGTGTGTGTGTGTGAATCGTATACTATCTCATACCATTTTTGACCTGTTTACTACCCTTTACACTTCCCTTCACTCCCATATAGTAGACCTGTTGATGTCATCCAACTTAGAAGTACCTTTGGAAGAAGTGTAAATGTACAAGCTCTGTGGCGCATCTGATAACTGCCTAGCACTATAATACAAATACCTAGATAGGCAGGAGTTCTAATCCCAGTACTAGCAAGTGTGTGTGTGTGTGTGTGTGTGTGTGTGTGTGTGTGTGTGTGTGTGTGTGTGTGTGTGTGTGTGTGTGTATGTGTGAATCATGTACTGTCAGGCTCATACCATTTTTGACCTATGTACTACCCTTTACACTTCCCTTCACTCCAATTTAGTAGACCTGTTGATGTCATCCACCTTATAGTTATAGTTATAGTGTGGTAACAGCGTCTGCCTCAAATGCAGCAGGGTAAACCATTGTACAGTCCTCTGTACATATGTGTCAGGAATAACCATACGTTTAAAAACTCTACGTGGTCGGAAGTGGTCTGTGTGCCTTAACAATGCCCATGTATGTGATATTATAACCAAATAGGCCACAGTGAGTATACTGACACATCTGATAGAATGAGTTACCATACCTGACTAAAACATCATGCTGATAGGATGTCTGCCACGCTCACAAGTGGCCTGCCTTGTAGGTGCAATACATGAGCACAGATTGCTTGGTTTCATAAGTAAACTGTACCTGTTATGGGTCACATTAAAGGCTGGAAGATGTGTGGACTGTCATATTGTGGTCCTAATTAGTATGTAACAGGAACACCTTGCATCTTAAGAGGGGTGTGTACACAATTTAAATCCACTGTATACCAGTAATGTGCCACACATGACCTTACCTTAGGCCATTTGTCCAGCACAATTTGCTGGCCTCTGTCCAGACACCTTGGCACTGACAAGTTGTGAGGTATGCTACAGGAATGTTGAATTCATGTCAGACAGGCCCTATTGGTGACCACTGTGATGCAATACAGTTAACCCCAGCACAAGTGAACATGCACAACAAGCAATATTGCTATCACATAAAGCAATCTAGCTATTCCTGATGGTTGTGTGCATGGTAAATTGCATGCATTTCACATGCCTGGGGTATTGCCAGGCAAAAGAACAATGTAATACTCACCAGCTTCAGGCTGCTGTCCCATATGCAGACCAGAGGGTCCTAGGTAGTTGTGAGAGGGAGTTATTGTCAGCAGATGCATATGTGGCATTGGTATAGGATGGATGCAGCATGTCTGCACATCTACAGTACTAACTGCAATAATACACAATGTCTTGTCCTCACCATAGATGTGCACCTCTGTGCATTAGGAAAACCCCATCCACAACTGAAATCAGACCTGACACATGCATGTAGATACAATACAGATACATGTATGTCTGATACATTAGTGTACTAATCTCCACTGGGACATCACCTGCATGCTCCTCATCCAGTGTGTGTGTGCAACCCACCTCCACAATGCTTCCCTCAGTGTCATGGCTTGTGCATTCAGCATGTGGCCCAAGTGTGGTAAGGAGCTCCTCAGTGGGTGGCAATGGGGGCTGGATGGCTGGGCCCCCACCTGTGGCTAGCCAGTCCCTAACTACAGCAATGGGCTCATTGACGGTCATGGCATTTGAGGTCAGTGGCCTGATGCTGCACATGCTCATAAGTTCTGCTGCACAGGCTGGCATCATTTACCCTGTGGACCACATTGTTCCACAGAGCAGTCTTCTCCCACACATCTTCTGTTCTCCGTCCACATGACAGGGCATAATGTCCAATCACATATTGGGTGATGATGTCTGTTTCCCCAACAGAGAATGCTGGTAGGTGAGCACTCTGCATGTTACTTGGAAGACATAAACAGGAAAAGGTCACAGGACCTTATACAGTTGTCAAAATGCACATCAACAGTGGATATTACTTGCAAATAATCCAGACTACACCAAAACCCTCCAAGCTATCATGGCTATAGCAGCTTGCATTACATGCCTGTCCCTGAGCTATCTTATTTCCCCCAATGCTGGACACTTGATTGCATAATCCTCTATCCTCCATTCATTTCTGTGTAGAGGGTTGACAGTGGTCATCTTCCATGTGGATGGTATATGGATGGTGGCAGGTCTGTGTTTGACTGTGGTGTGTGATGGAGCTCTGAGCACATGCCTGAGTTCATGTAGGAGGCAGATACTGATGTTATTATGCCCCATGGAGATATGCTGTTGTTGCCATCAGTAGGAAATATGTACATGCTCACCATTGCTAAGGGGAGGAGTGTGGTTGATGTGTATATCTCCATATACAACTGGGTTGGACAGGGTGGTGATGTTCCCACCTAACCTGTGTGATGCAGGTTGCCTATATCCATGGCATGTGTGTATGAGGTGTTCTTTACCCCAGTGCAGGATGAATTGTGTTGTTTCATCTGAGACTTACAACAGATGTGGAGATACAATTGCAACTGTCCTTGGTGGTGTGGATATGTTCGATTCATAGTCATAGTCAGCCTTACAGGCCTGTGAACTTACATGCTTGCTCAGATATAGGTGGACTTGCTTCAAAGTTGTTGTCTATACCTATGTTTCCCTGTACAGCCAATGTAGCAACCTATTATGTGGTTTGTGTATTGCTGCTGTCCACCAAAGGGGATTATTCTACCTTGGTGGAGGCTGGATATACAGGTCAGGTACTGCTGTGTCCATATAGCTACAAGGGATATGAAGGGTACACACCCCTGATACACTGCCTGGTATTTGTGCAATTGGAACATGACAGCACAATAACAATTCCCACCTGTAGTGTGACCTATAGACTGTACAATTAAATTGAAAACATATCAATTGGGTCTGTGAAAACATATGGAAATAATACTCTGTACAATAAACCAGTTGAATGAGTGTGCACACCCTTAAACTGATATGTTGTGTATGCACCTCTTGAGATGGTTACAGCATTCATCCATTTTTGGTCTGGACTCTAACACCATGGCACATCTTCACTTGGCAATAGTTGGTCACCTTCCTCGAAACACCTTTGATTGTATTTCAATGGAATTGTACAGGTTAAGGGTCACATAAAGATGGGAAACATTATGAAATTATCTTCTGGGGTCTGATTTTCATACAGCACACATACCTGGCAGTCTAACAGAGGTGTGTACACTTGTGATATCCACTGTGTATAGGTGTGGATATAACTGGTAGTCGTAGGCATGGACAGAGGGTCATAACACAGGTGGACACTTCTCTGATTAACAGCTGAATATCATGCCTACTCTAGTACCCATATTAGTGTCAGGGCACTGCAACAACCAGTAGCTGTACTCATTTCTGTCTGTAGTATGCACTGACACTGATATTACACACATGTGCAGCATGCATAACCTATGTACCTGAATGCTTGAAACCCATGTGATTTAGTTTTGTGCCTTCCAGCTGAACATAAGCATACATACATGTGCTCAGTAGATACCTGGTATACATTTTTGTTGTATGTTAGCATGGCACACTGTAGTTACAGTCTTGCCACTCAATCATACTTCTCAACCTGTTACAGCAGTACGTCTGGACAATGGCACACATAAATGGGTGTCAAAGGGGACATCAGTATTGATACTGTATTAATATAGCTGCACCAGACATTAGTACGTTGATTGTACAGTAGGGTTTGACATCACTGTGATAACCTGGAAGATGTCCAACAGTCAGAAGTAGGCTATTATGTTACAATGTCATTGCTCACAGACCTGACAATGGTTTGGCTGACATAACACAGGTATATGTGTATGTGACTACAAATATCAGTCATAAATGTGCTTATTGTCCAGTAGAATAGTGTACAGTTGAATGTTATTAATTCAATATATCACATGCAGTTCAACACACGTCTGCAACAGTACTCTACTATGCATGCGCCCTCTATAGGTGTCTTAGCTTTACAAGGCAAACATGTTTCATACTCATAATCACAGCTAACATGGATATGGAAAACATCCCTTTAACTCGCCTAGCAGTGGCACAGACACAACTGTTTGACAGACACCCCTGTGGTTGTCATATATGAGCTGACCTTTCCCAGGTGAGTCAGGCTCCTGAGCTGTGATCCCACCTCACAACCTCTCCAAGTATCACATCTGGACAATGCCTAAAATGATGGGGGGATTAATCGGGACAGACTATAAATATACCTGTTACAAACATAGGAAGTTCATAGAAAGATACATTTAGCATTATGGTGAATATTCTTAAGGATGTGGAATCTTAAACTCAAGTGTTTATCATTACCTGATGACTTCAAGCCTCAACTATTTGTCAGAAAAGTACTGATCTCAGGAGGAAGAGACAAAAATACATGATGGTAAAATGTGGACATTCTGTGAAGATCTGTACAGTTGAGAGGTATGTCTGTGATATTTCCCACTGCAGAGAGGGCCAGATGCTATGGCCATAGCAGCTGTTTAGCAGGATATTAGTACAGCATGTCTTGTTGGGACATATATTCCTCCAAATCATATTCCCATTATTATAGACCAAGTACTACATTCAATTACTTGCTTACATGTTCCACTTACCTTTTTTATTTCATCTCCTTTCCACTTTATGTCTCATTTGTTATTTCCCTCTCTCTCCCTGTACACTACATGGATAGATCTGGTTTGAATAGGTGGCAGCATGGCTTTTGTAGGTGATGCTCATGACCAGATGATGGCCTGTGCACCTATTGGGGTTCCCCACTTGCTAACTGCATGCAGAGCAGCTGTGTAGTTCTTCCAATAGCCAATGTCATGCAACACACTCCTATAAATGAGTACTCCATGTGGGCATTGGCCCTTTCCCTTACTTGTGAGGAAGACATCCTGGTGTTGTGTGAGCTACTATCTCTTACAACAAGACTTGTGGAGACAAGCCAACAAAATGGTGGGGAAGGTTCAAGACTTAGGAGCAGAATGTGAGTCTTGCTGTCATATGTTTGGAATACTGCTTGTTTAACAGGGTTTGTCTGCACATGCTACTTCTGCATAGGTTACAGTCTGAAAAAGTTCTGTCTCGCTGCATAGCTCTTAACTGTAGGGCCATCCACATAATGACCACAGGTTAGCCTGTTATGTATGGGCTGTTCCCCAGACAGTTGTCCTTGCAAATCAGTAGCATACTCTGGTGATTGCATTATGTAGATGGTAACATCTATTTGTTCTTCTGACTTTATATCCCTCAGAAAAGATATGTTACAACAAACCCTGTAACACTAACAACTTTCTCAGTGTATAACAGCAATATTTCATGTATGGCTGTGTATTTGGGCTTCTGTCCACCAATTGTGTCAGGCTTTGTTCAGATGTCATACAGTAGTAGGTGGATAGGTATACTAGTCTATCATTATTTTGTGCTGTAATTCCTGCTGTGGGGAATGGCTGGGAAACATGTTGAAGTCTGTACATTCAAGAGGTTGGTGTATAGAGAATGCTCTTAGATAGCCTTGTAACATATTTTATGTGGGGGGACAGTAACACATTTTAAAACAAGGCTATTTGAACATATCAGGCATATTACTGATAGGAATTGTGTCAGTTCTATAGCTGTACATTTGAATAAATCTCACCATGGGGACAGTAGTGGGTCTCAAGGTACTACTTCTGAAAACGTCTGTTTCTCACTATGATGAAACGTTCATAAAGGACAATTGTTATGTACATACTCAATGTATTAATATTAACTGTGATACTTTACCCCATAGGGGGTTAAATGAAAAGTGTAATTAGAGGCTGTGTATTCAATTATGTAATTAGGTGTTAATTGCTTCTTGTGATTAAGGCATGTATTTCTGGTAATGTTTACTCCTTGAAGGCTTTGGCCAAGACATCAGAGTTTAATAAACGCGTGAATTACTGGCTGGAAGAATTTTTTTTTTTTGCTATGTTCAGATATTTTATTTGTTTTGCTAAGAGTTTGTTGTATGTCTGGCCATTGTGTATTGGCTATCATTTTTTTGTACCAGTGTACTGTTCACTAATTTATTTGGATTGTGGGGGGGGTGCAGATGTGAGTGTCATGGCTGCTTTTGTATCCAACTGTGCATGCTGCCCCGGTTGTGGGTGGTCTATCAGCAGCATATGTTTATATGGGCATTTATATATGTGTGTGTGTGTGTGTGTGTATGTATATATATATATATATATATATATATATATATATATATATATATATATATTTTTTTTTTTTTTTTTACATTTGTTGGAACACATGTCCATTTTCAACTGAGGCCCAGGGAGAAAAGCACCAGTTGAATAAGAGGTACATTAATATATATGTACAAGTTAATAAAGATGGTGGAATACACATACAAAAAAACATGTTTACAATCATAGGTAAATATGGCAAGTTAGCAAGGCTCATAGTAAGATAGTTGTCAGATAGTAAACTCATCTTACAGTATAATACATTCTGTACACATTCAACACATGCAGTATATTGCAGCCTTATACAGCTAGGATATAACAGTACTTAGCAGTTTGTATATAGTTTTATAATGTTGTCTTAACTTATAAAAGCAGACAGTTAAATGTGAGAAACTAGATTTGAGATTATCCATGAGTTTAGATATTTCATACTTATAAAAGCAGTTACATGTGAGAAGCTAGACTTAACATTGCCAATGAATGTAGATATTTATAGTAATTCAGCCTTTACCCATTGAAGAATTCTATGCATGTCTGTTTATCTCGCTGTTAGTTGCATTTACATGCATACATACCACAGTTCATTTAACTATTTATTGTAACCAACTAGTCTTATTACTGTATTGTACTGAGTACAATAAATACACGAAGATAACTGTTTCAGTTAATACCCTTTACTATCACATTTTCTTTTCAGATACTACAAGCATGTAACACAGATGCTGTCAGCTCTCTATGGCAAATACCCAAAGCTTGTTTATGCACAAGGTCTGGTATTTTTCTCAAAGTCTGATGTAATACAGTTCTTTCTTTGTATAACAGTTTTTCTTTGTTCTTCTAATTTATGATTTGGCCTTGATTTAAGCTCGGTGGTCCAAGGAAACTAAGCTGAAACGTGGTGTTCCAGCATTATCTGATGTTCCAACTTTATCTTGCTTGATGTTACATCTCTTTACTTCATTGATGACCTTCCAGCTGCCATCTGCGTAGTTATTTTTACAGACTTTGTTCCTCAATAACATACTCCTTTACACAGATGCCAAAATCTAACTAAGCTATGCCAGCACACTTGCTACTTCTTATTTTTCAGCATTTTACACAATTTATAAATTAACCCTTTATATTTCATATTATTCTTGCAGCTTTTATTCAAGCTAATAATCATGCTAGCAGTAGTTTGAAAAGACAGTATATATTATATAGAACAGAGTATTCTTTCACCCAGGGGTAAGACAAGAGCATAGCCAGTTGTTTTTAATGTGGGTTTTTAGTAGTTTTTCGGATTGTGTTGTGGTGTTATTTGATGTTATTTGGCAGGTAGGGAGTTCCAGAGTTTGGAAATATACTAGCTAAAGAGAGATTTCCCTGCCTCATTGTTATGTTTTGTAACTTCAAGGAGGTTAAGGATGCTTGATCTCAAGGTTCTTGCTGTGGTGTGAGGATGTATTAGGTTTTGGAGGGCTGGGATTTTATCTGAGTGATGGTATAATTTATGTGCTAGTGACGACTGAGTTGAAGTAGTTGAGGGAACTCCAATCAGTTCAGTTTTTTGAGAGATACACAGTGGTGTGTTCTATATGCTGATTCAGTTGCAAATTTAGCTATCTTATTATAGCAGGTTTCTAGTTTGTGTAGTTCTCTTTTATGGAGGTTGGTAAATACTGGGAATGCATAGAGAAGGGTGGATAGTAGATGTGTCCTGGCTATTGTGGTTTTGGATCGCTTGGAGAGAAATTGCTTGTTATGATAAAGTAGCCCCAGTTTTTTGTGAACCTTTTTTACAGTTTGAACAATGTGCAAGTTGAATTTTAGGTGATTGTCTATTTCCACGCCAAAAAGTTTGGTGTGGGTAATTGGGGTAATAACAGTTTTGTTATTAGAGGTGATAGTGAAGTTGTCCAATTGGGGGAAGGCTCTATAAGAGGTGAAGAGGAGTAATTTGGTTTTAGCTGTGTTAAGAATAAGCTGGTGGTTGGTAAGCCAGGTTTCAGCTTGTGAGAAGCATTCTTCTGTTTGGGAGTGGAGGTGTTTGAGTGTTGGGGCGGCACATATGATTGTGGTGTCATCTGCATATTGAATTATTGTGGCTTTTGGCATGGAGGATGAGAATTGATTGGTGAATAGAGTGAAGAGTAATGGACCTAGGATGGAGCTTTGTGGGACTCCTAGGGATACTGGCAGTAGAGAGGATATTTGGTTCTGCCATTTTATAGAGTAATGGACCGAGGATATATATATATATATATATATATATATATATATGTGTGTGTGTGTGTGTGTGTGTGTGTATATATATATATATATATATATATATATATATATATATATATATATAAATGTGTGTGTGTGTGTGTATATATATATATATATATATATATATATATATATATATATATATATATGTGTGTGTGTGTGTGTGTGTACACATCAGTGTTTATTGGTAATATATCTATATATTGTTGTACACATATATGGATCTCCCTACATATCTCACTCTCTCTATATGTAAGTTTCTATTCAGATATATATATTTATAGATACCAATCCTTCCTAAATGTGCACTTGTCTCTTCCCTATTGTAAAGTGGCTATAAAGAAGGGTATGTATGAGCAAACATCCTCAAACAATACAGCTGAGGTGGCTTACTGATAAACTGCATAGGCTATGATGTGCAGGGTCCTGGGTTCAAGACCTGCAAGGGCTGTTTATTTTGTTGCTAGGCATAACAAGGACTGTTAGATACAGAGTGATTAAGACAGTTTTGAGCACCTTTGAGCGTGTTTGCATGGGTTTGCATAATGTTAAGCGGTGCTAACATACAGTTAAATGAATAGGCACTTACACTGTGTAGGCTTTGCTTACCAGTGCACAAATCTGCTTAGCATTTATATTTAAGCAATGCTGAAACTTGCTAAGCATAGCTTAGCTATGGTAACCAGTGATCACATTCCAGTCTGATAAAATCGCAGGGGAATGACATCTTTAATAAGTGTATTTAATTTCCTGTACATAACATGCTTCTATGTGCTGTCATTACAGTAGCAAGGGATGTGACTATACTGTATGGGACACCTGGGTATACATGGGTAGTACCACAATCATTTACCTTTGGATTTGTTTCATACATGGGTAGTATCCCAGGTTATATGCAGTCACACTTGCATGTTACACCAGCTACAATGCACTGGTTGACAAAAATAGTTTAACACATATTGTATCCCTTTAGTACTTTTAGCAGTGGTTTTTCAAGTAAGAGTTGATTGCAGATTGTAGTATTGGAACCATACACCCCTGCATGCAAAGCTAGACTCTGAGTACTGAGTATCTTGTTCTTGGTGTTTGAGCTGTATGTTTATATGTATCTCCTATTGGATATTGATCTGATATGTTGATATTAACTGTAGACTACTATGTGTTTTGGACATGTCATTGAGGACTGCTGTTATGTAGTAACGGCATACCTTTCAGTTTCAGACATGTATCTTTCAAAATGTTCATCCTAATGCATAACCTGTTGGTTATCTACTTTCTGTCTGTCCTCTGTACAGATGTGTAGATGTCAAGTATTGCTATGGCCATACCACTATGTAGGTGCTCACATTGTATTGTGCTGCAGGCCTGGACACTGCTGTTAGTTCCAACATATGGGGCATTCCTTAATGTGGGCCTTTCCCCATTTCCTTGCCTGTGTGAGGGACATTACAGAGGTGGTGGCCTACAGATTCACATACAGTGGGTGGAAATATGTCACAGGACAGGACATGTGGAGACAGCCAACCAACATGGGGGACATATCCTCAAATTTCTGAACAGATTCTATGTCATCAGTGCTGTTGTACACATGGTGGATTGATAGACTGACAGGGTTTGTGTGGACATGCATTTAGTGTGTGACGGCACAACTCACAGTGATATGTCTCTGACATACCTCTCCACTGGCATGCTGACCACAGACTAGCCATATGTCTGCCTGCTATGTTTTGTGTGTTCACCAGACAGTTGGTGTCCTTGGTAATTCAGTTGTGGACTCTGAGGAATACAGTCAGTAAATACTCACATCTATTGGTATTACCAATGTCATATTCCTCATAAAGGATGTTACAACAAACACAGTGACATCTGCAACTGTCTCAATGTATGACAGCAGTATGTCCAATCTACCCCTGTGTTTGTGCCTCTGTTCCCACCTAGTAATATAGGGGTTGATGCCGAACTTAGCGAGTGGGGAATGTTATCAAAGGCTTTGGCCAGATCAATGTAGGCTGTATGTCACCTTGCCTTCATCCACAGCTTAGGTGATTGATGTCAAGAAGTTAACCAGGTTGAATGAGCCGGTATGACCTACCCTTCACAAAGGTAAACTGGTGGCTGAGGCTAGTGAACTCCATACACATTCGTTTACAAATGCCATTGAACATGTGGGATTAACAGACAAATGCAGCTTTTATAAAACATAACTGGAAACAGTTGCACATCTTCCTGCTGGGTGTGAGACACTAATGCAGAGGGCCAGTATTCTGAAAGGCATAATAATGTGGTAAGACTGTTGTACTGAGGATTGTGCAAACATTACAATACTGAAGTAGCTGAGAAGCATTTGAAACATGAGCCTCAAAGCTTTATAGAGAATGGTGAAGTTTATATCATGTGGGATTGCCCATTGCCACCAGTTAAAAAAAAAAAAAAACAGATGTGAGAAAACCAGATATAGTAGTCCATGAAAAGAAGTCAGCAGTAGCATTGATCAATGAAATTGCTACAACCAGTGACTACAGTGTCTTACATACAGACAGACACAAAGTCATAAAATACCAGGATTTGCAGGCAGAAACAAGGGCAATGTGGAAGAAAGATTCCCAAACAGTTCTAATAGTATTAGGAGCAATGGGTGTCATAAAAATAATTTACAGTCATATTCAGATATGCTACCGATAAATGTAACTCCGTATGAATTACAGGAGGAGTCAATTCTGGGCACATTGTCAGAGCTACAAAGAACACTTTTGGCTAACATCAAAGACTAAAACAATACTAATTTCACAAACTTTGATCATACTCTGACTTAGGAATGGGGTCCATTCTTGTCATGGTATTAGAAAACCAAAATTCTTGGAGAAATTAAATTAGGGAATATTGCAAATTACTGGGCAATAAATTTAGCTACCATTTCACCCACCCTTTACCCTCAGTCCCACCCCGGAAATACCCTCTACCATTTCTTCCCCAAATATCGCTAAAGAACAGGTCTTCACTTCACTCTCCAGGGCAAAAAAAAACACTGCTTCTATGGCTCCCAATAATATCCCAGGATACCTCCTAAATAACTTGAAACATGACCTGCCAAGCCCACTAGAATCTCTACTTGATCACAGCCTCCAGACAGGTTTAATTCCTAGGGAATGGAGAACTGCAACAATCACTGCACTACACAAAAGCAGATCAACTGACCCAGGGAACTACAGACACATACGTTTAATCTTATATGCAAGGCCATGGAAAGAACTACTATGGACCCAGTTAACAAAGACATATGGAGTCTTCAACCACTGGAACCATCCCAGTTCAGTTTTGTCAAGGACAGATCATGCTTATTAAACTTGGTGGACATCTTCAAGAAGGTCACTAGAGCGATGGATGAAGGTAAAATAATGCATACTGCCTACCTTGACCTGGAAAAGGCATTTAACACAATACCTCACTCAAATATTAAAAAGAAACTCATACATTTATGCATAAATCCCTGTATGACCTGATGGATAGCCAAATGGCTCACATATAGAACACATAAAGTTAGGGTGGGGGAATCCACCTCCATCAAGAGGCCTCTTACTAGTGGTGTCCCACAGGTCTTGGTAGCTGGACCGCTGTTGTTTAGAACATGCATCTCTGAAGTCAAGGCAAATGTAGAGTGCCTTTGGCTAACCAGATTTGTTGAGGACTGCAGGCTGAGTGCAATCATTGAATCCCAAAAATATAGATATCCTCCAGGAACATCTAACACAGACAAATAACTGGTGCCAGAACCATATCCTAAATATTCAATGCAAAAAAAGCATAATTATGCCCTTTGGGAAGACAATCACCTGTGCAAATTACAACATTGATAGCACCCCCCTAAGAGTAGACCCAGTTATAAGGGCCTTGAGAAGTCAGGTTGACAGTAGCCTGAACTTTGAACACCATGTATCCATGGTAGTGAGAAAATACTTCTGAGTGGTGCAACTTATAAGTAAGGGCATGATATCCAGAGCTGAGGAGATCATAGTCCCACTATACTCAGCCCTCAATGGACCAATAATAGAGTACAATGCACCCTTCAGCATGTACCAGACCAGGCATTTGCAACAGGGGTTCCTCTCCAATAGAAGACAGGTTATAATTAATATGTCCTAAGTGGACTACCACCTGTACTCAGTCTCCTACAGACTACTCAGGGGTGATCTATGCCTAACCTACAAGACATTCTCTGATCCAGCCCTGATGTATCTACTACACATTGGCAAAACAAACAATCAAACAATTACCTAAACTAAGGATCTAAACCTCGGCTGTGACATAAACAAAACATGTTGGGGGGACAAGTATGTGTCTCAGAGATTACTCCTATTCTGGAACAGACTCCCCATTCATGTGAAACAGAGCTCTTCCCTTAGCCTATTCAAATGCAGTTTGGATCAATGGATGGGAGATCATAACTTCATCCCTGACTTGTCACCCATGGCCTTTATAGACCGGGGTAGTTTGTAGATGCCTTAAGGCAGAGGCTTATACCAAACCAGTCCAGCCTTTGGGCACTGATAATTGGGAAAACCGAGGCATGAATGACTAGGCTTAAAAAGGCTCTAGAGCCGTTAGCATTGTAACCTCCTATGACAGTATGATCAAACCATGTACAACAGGAAGCAGCTCTTTAACAGCTCACAGCCTCATTCATTTGCACTAGGTATGAGGCAAACTGTTAGAAGCCCAAACCCATTACATTTCATACCTGTGTGCCTGCAAAAAACCAAGCTAAATAAAAAATGTATTCATAGTTAAAATATTAACATTAAATTCAGACTTCATGCTGTCATATTTATTCACAGATAAATAATAAACATACTGTCAACATTCAACAAAACATGGAAAGCAAGGATCACGTATCTTAAGAACATGGTGTATATAATGATACTCCTGTTTAATATAGTCTAGGAAATATGCTCAGCATGGGATATGGAGGTATAGTCCAATAGTGTTATTTGGCCTTCATGATAGGAAGTGTGAAAGACAAACAAAGTTTATGTTTTAGGAGCAATGTTCCTGGAATGTAATATTCTGAGCCATGTATACAGTTGATGTATTGTTTCTTCATGACATTGCCTGAGTTATGTTATAAAATTAATAAAGTTCAATTTAAAAAGTATTGTTTCATAGACCTGTCCCATGCTAGGTTTTTGAATCAAATTCAGTTTGTCTCTGAAACTGTAGTAAAACTGGATGGGTAGGAGAATTAAATGTAGAATTTCTCTTAAAATTACATCAGATATTATAATGCCTTGACCACTAAAAAGATGCTTTTAAGTTAAGCTTTATAACATGTAACAATGTTCAACAAAGTACATACCATTTAATTTCATATTGACAAATACATAACATTTACTAAAGCAAAGAATAACCATCATTGAAGGATTCAGTGGAATAATTAAAAATCTTAAACAGTTTTTCATTCATAACAGTATCCGTGTACTAAACACTTAATTTCACCTTCTGTGTGATGATCAATTTCAAAAGACCTTCTAGTTCCTGTTGAGGTGTTGTACTGGTGTCCCTTGGCCATAGCTGGTAGGCACATATTTGGGATTCTGTCTTCACTGATTGGCTATTCTTTCTGATCTCAGTGTGTGTGTCCGGGGGGGGGGGGGGGGGTGATTCCAAAAGAATCATAAATGTTAGAAGAAATCAATGAATGAACATGGTCTCTGAACCCCCCCCCCCGGCTTCATCAGGAATAGTTTGTTCTTGTTCAGTGAAATAATCAGAAAAATTCTCACAACTGCACAAAAAGGGCCACCCAGCACTAGAGACTGGTATAAAATGATCCATGGGGCAAAACTAAGCCATTACAGCAGATTTCACAGGTAAAGGGAGAAGCCATACATTCTGGTACAATGTTTCAAGTGTAACCAAAAGGGGCATGTAAGGTACCACAATGTCCACTGAGATGAGGTGGTGAGTAAAAGCCGGAAGAGGGTAGCAACACAACAGTGGTAGGCTGTCTGGACACAGCTGTGGTACAAAACTATCACAAAAGTCCATATCCTATCTCGGTGATGGTGAAAGAGACCATCACCTAGAGGGATACAGCTGATAATGTAGTACCTTATATACATGTGGTTACATAAAATCAAACATGGAGGTAAGCACATGGGGAGGGCAGCAGAGAGAAAACTAGCCCATGCCCACACTTTCTACTGAGGCTGATGATGTGGTTACCTCATAAGGATGACTAGTTAGCAGTAAGCCTGAATCTCAGGAACAGATGTCAAAAGTTACTGGGCTTCCTTTGGAAGGTGGTACTTCAAGGACAGAGTTCGGTGGTACTACATTCTTGAATTTGTGGCACCACTGGTCAGTGATACCAGTCTTCCTTTGGAAGAGGAGTTGAAAAACTCAGAAAGTGTTAAGATAATCACAGTTCTCAGACCCTACTTTAGCAAAGGAGGGTCCTAATACTCAAGGGGAAGAGGAGTCCATTTACTGGGGCAAAGTGTTATTCTATGAAGAATGAACTCCTGAAGGACAGCTAGAAGAAGAAATGCTACAGCAGTTTGGAGCACCAAGGCCCTGCTGTTGGGTACTTCTGGCCACAACTCACAATATTATTTTGTCAGGTCATATACACAAAAAGAAGGCATATGCAGTATTGTTATGACTAGATAGTGAAAAGTATGTGAAGAAATACTACACAACATGTGAGCAGTGCCAGAAGGTTGGCATGGCAGAGACAAAGACAGTTGTTTTGATGTCTTTCCCTGTTATTACAGAAACATTTGAGAGTGCAGCTATTGACATTGTGGGATCTCTTAGTACCCAAGCTCCACAGGTTACAGGTATACCCTGCTGATGGTGAACTGTGCTACAAGGTATCCCAAGGCACTGACTCTGTCCTACCTCTATTAAGAAAAGAAATCAGTGACAAATATTATAGTAATTATTTTCAGCAGGTTAGGTTCTCCAAGAGGAAATATTCAGTGACAGAGGTACCAATTTTATCTTACATCTTCTGACCTGACCTTGAGAATGTTGTGGGGTACAGCATTTAAAAACCACCCATGCTATAACCAGAATAATAGTCTGATAGGAGGATTAACACTACACTGAAGATCATGCAAACCAGTTCTACAGGGAGTGGAACAGGTACCTACTTTGCATAGAGACAGGTGCCACAGGAATCCACAGGCTTTTCATTCTTTTAGTTGCTATATGCTCACAGGGCAAGGAGGAACCTAGATTTAATTTGCGAGAAGTTGGAGGGTGACTGTGATTCCCACAAGAAATCAAATTTTTGTAATACATGCTAAACTTCAGGATAAGGCTTAGGAAGATCATGGGGTTGACCCAAGTGCGCGCCTATAAAAAGCACAACAACAGCAAAATTTCTGATAGGACTGGACAGCCAAGGCCAGAGTGTATTTTGCTAGGCAAAAAGTGATAGTGCTTATTCCTGTTAGACACAATAAGCTGCAGGCAGCATGGGGGTCCCTTCGCTATTGTGATGAAGATAGATAATGTTAATTAAGTGGCCGAGTTACCAGGCAGGAGTTAGATAAGTGCTTATTCTTGTTAGACACAATAAGCTGCAGGCAACATGGGGATCCCTTCAGTATTGTGAGGACAGGAGGAATCTGAGTGGCTCTAGAAATAGACCTTAGTGAAGCTCAGTCTGACACCTCATTGGATGGGACAGCCCTTTCATAGGCACCACCTCCTGCCATCATTCAAAAAATATGTGCAGTACTCTAACTAGTAAGCCAGAGTGTACCCAAGTGGTGGATTAACATGTGGACACAGGACCCCCTGGCCTATCAAACAGGCTTCTTATACAGTACCACAGAGATAGTTAAGTAAACACTGTGAAAGTAACACCAGGAAATGCTGAATCAGGATTTATTCAGGAGTTTAACAGTCCATGGGCCTCATCTGCAGTATAGGTACCATAGGCAGCAGCATGTTCTGTGTAGACTGCATGGAACTGAATAGTCTCAACCAGACAGATGCTTACTGCAAACCCAGAACACGTGAAACCTTAGAATAATTGGGTGGGACTATGGACATGAAAATGAGTTACTTGCATACACATATGGCACCTGCAACAGGGAGAGGTCTGCATTTAGGACCCCTTTTCAGGTTGTATGAGTTTACCAAAATGCCCTTTGAAATGTGGAATGCCCCAGCAATATTTCACAGATTAGTAGATCACATCCTAGCAGGAGTTTGAGACTATGCCCTTACTTAACTGGATAATACTGTTAATCTACAACTGTTCCTGGAAGGAATATGTTAGGGAGGTAGTGGGCATACAAAAAGGCAAGGATAACTTTAACGGCCACAAAGCATTCGGTGACAATGACAGAAGTATCCTATTTAGCTCATAAAGAGGATGGTGGTAAGAGTATATCAGAGTCTGGCAAGATTATGACTATTCTGGCAGAGCCTAGCCTTGCTACCAAGGATGCAAACTTGACTAACCCTTTAAGACAAGGAACTGGGTAGTCTACCAGAAGAGTGCACCCCCATCCCAACCTCCATTTTTTGACATCTCAAGACAATTCACTTGAATTCTAGAAAGTGATAGAAATGTGAGGTTTATACATAAATATGCCATTATTTTTCCTGAATCAGAAAGTAACATGAATGTGAGCTGCACTTAAGCCTGAATAAAACTTGCAGCAGATAAACTAAAAATATGCAACTCAATTTGTAATGAGTGTGCTTTTGCATCTTGTGAATATGTGGAAACTTTTGAACTTTTTTGTAAGAATGCAAAAATAAAAAAAATATATACAGTGGGATGGCTTCATGTTGCTTGCATGTGAAATGACAGCAGACAGGCTGCCTGTTTTTTTTAAGAAGGTATCTGATTATTTCTAGGGCAGGAAACTAAGGTTAAAAAATACAATTAAGGCATTCTTCAAAGAAAAGATAACTAATCTCTTTAGTATGTAAATGTAGGTAAAACTGTTTGGTTAAATTGTCTGCTTCTTTATGAAAAAGGTTTAAACTAGATAGCTGCACAAGGATAGCAGATGAGCAGAACTGTACCAGGACACCTGAGAAGAAACAGTATTACCTGCATGCTTTAATTTGGGAATAAGAGCTGTCTCTGCAATTTTGTCATAGTTTGGAAATTTGGATTAAGATCCAGTAATTATCATAGTTCCAAGTCAACTAAAATGACTGACTGAGTTCTCCTTGGTGTCAAAATATTTGTTCAATTTTTTTGTTTCCTTTTAGTTTTCTCTCTGTATATTTAACAGTTTATTGTATTGCTTAACTTGTTCTTTTCTACATATTTTATTTATGCACTTTTAAAAATCTGTGTTCTTTTATATATATTTTTGGTTCTTTTATATATACTTATTAATTGATAGGGAGTATTTATTGCTAAGTGGTGACAAACAACTGGTATCCTCCTCTAACTGGCTAGACAACTTTGTACATTACCACTTATGTGTATTATTACCAGTTTATTACCATCTGCCAGGGGAGAAGGACATACTGCTGAAGCATATTATTTGATTAGTAATATGTGAATGTAAAAGTTTATTTAAAGAATAGTTACAGTGGGCAAGGAAATAGTAGAAAAGTCTGAAACTCAGAGAAAGTGGTGAGAAAGGGGTCTGAGGAGCAAGTCAAAAGACCCTGCTCAGTGGTATGTTCAAAGTGGAGTATTTTCTTGATAGTGGATGGATTAGACCCATGCCCAGGGTAACAGTGATTTTTTTCTTGCATAGTCTTGTGACAAGGCTTCATTTCTGAATTTATTGACATTAATGTACCTCCTTTTGTATATTTCATTTTACTTTTCCAAACATTTAGGGTTTCTAACTCCTTGGCAGGAATAGACCTATTCCTTAATCAGGGTACAATTAGTCAAAATAATTATTACTTTAATCTTTGCTGTTTGCAAGAGTGCTCCTTGTATTACTATCAATGTACTCATAATTGTCTCCTTCTGCAATTCAAATGGAAGTGCCTACATTGTTAGCCCAGTTGCTCCATCTGCTGTTAAAACTACCTCCGAGACTTTGTTTCACATCCCTCTAATTTCAGCTTACATACCTTAGTATTTTATGACTGCATTTTTCAATGCACACGACACAATAATTGGAAAAGTGACTGTCAATAATTAATGCTACTTTTGGCTCCTTTTTCTTTTTTTTTCTATGTACTACAATATCTAGTTTTTTTGCTTCCATTTTCTTGACTGTTGATCTTGTATTATCCTATGTGATGAGAACTTCATTTTCAGTAATTCTTGACGTTTCAAGTTTCCAATGATTTTCATCAACCTGTAAATTGCAGTGTTTTCACAATCCCCAGTTTAACAATCTTGCCACATTACTGTGCGTTTCAGTGAACAGACCCTCAGGCATGAATATATTGCATCTAAGATGTGTAAATGTGTTTAGTTCTGTACTACAGAACCTCACACTTTTTTCTATATATTTTGTAAACCAAAGTGTACTGTGCTGACTATTTTGAGCTGCCATAATTAACCTTGCAGGTTTTTAGTAAAGTTTTCCCCACATTAGAAATTCATGTGTAAATTTTTTTTCACTCCCTACAGCTATTAGCTACTACCAGCTCCTCTTCTCATTTATGGGGTCTACCGGACCTGCCTTAGCCCCTCCCATGGCTAAACCCAGGCTATGTCTACGGTATTGAAGAGAGTGAGGACACTGGTGCGGCATCATAGTGCAGTCAGAGCATGTGCCCTAATCACTACCATTGCAAGGCAGCTTTAGGAGTTCTGCAATCACAGCCTTCAGGAGGTGCATGCAAGCTTCCACACATGTAAAATCTGTTGCCCGATCAGTATACATCTTGTAGCATGAAGCCTGACAGGCCCTCACTGCTATTACAATGAGCATATGCTGCCTCCCTCCTCCCAGGGTGGGTGATCTGCCATTAGCTGCTCACTCCAATTCTCTCCAATATGGCCACTCCAGTGCCCATGCTGTTAGCCAAACACAGGTTCATCTGCAGCATGGTAAGGATTTTATCCCTCTTGCCATGTGGCCACTATTTGTGAATCAAATATTGGTCATACTGCAGCTGTCTGTACTCGACAGTATAATTATAAGCTTTCAAGTCTTCTTTAATTTTCTTCTGATCACAATATTTACATTCCTTCTTTTGAATTTTGGCACTATTTCCAGCTGTCTGTTGTCTACTTCTGGTTTGATTTCTATACCTGCTCCTTTCCAAAATGCTTCTGCTAATCTGTGTAAACAAGTCACCTTAGATTTATTTTCTACATGATTTACAACTTTCATTATCTTTGGATCTGATGATGTCAGTAAATATGTATGCAGTCCTATACATATACTGAAATTCAAGGTAGTCTATGCTCCCTTCAGACCAAGGTGTGTGTGTGTGTATGTGTATATATATATATATATATATATATATATATATATTATATATATATAATTTTCAATATTAGTTTTAGTCCTCTAAAATATCCTTTACAAACTTTGTTCTCATTTGTTAATGCTGGAATGCTGACCCATCTGTTCTATTCTCAGATACTTATAACTCCTTCTTGCTCATGTTCATTTATATCACATTCATTATTCCTGCTAGAACAGTTGCTTTTGTATATTTATCAAGTGTTATTCTTATTTCATCAGAAAAAGTTTTAACTATTTGTAATTCTGCTTCCAATTACTTGTTTGACAAGTTATTCAGTTTTAAATCATTCACAAAAAGTAGGTGTGATTACATTTAGTTAAACTATAACCACAGCATATTTGGTTAAGGGTAAAGCAAAACAGCAGTAGTGAAAAAGAATCACCCCAGAATATCCTTGTTTATATTTTTATCCATTGGATAGTAGTTTGCCCTTTAAATTAGACTCAGCTGTAAGCAATTCCCTGGCTATTTCTTCCCACAATAATTACTTTTGCCACAGTTTTCACAATGATGTTCAAGTAATTTATCAACATAAGGTGTCGTTTGTATATGAATATTTCATAATCCATGAATGTGAAATACTGTCAAATGATTTTTTACAAACTATCCATGCCTTATGTTTTGCCCCTAAATACAGCATCTGTTTGGCACCTGTGGTGTGCATCAAAAGAGCCATATCCTTGGTGGCCATTCACACTGGTTAAGAGAGTGGGATTTAAACCCCTTTCATTTATGGCAAAATTGCATGAACCATATCATCCACTGTCAAAGGCTTGCTATTTTTATAATATCAATCAGTGCAATTAGATAACCACTTGAAAGCAGGTTAATGACTGGACAACCCTGTTTTCCCTTCATGAAAGAAACAAAACCTGATCAGTTTGCATAACAACTTTTCTCCTGCATATTTTGTGACCGGCCTGTGTATGCACATAGAATGCAACATTATTTACACATTGCCTTCTTGCTTCAGAAAGAAGATACACAGTAGAACAGACTGGTCTACAGAGATCTCAGAAATGATATTAAGCACAGGGGTAGAATTTATTCTTCCCCACAACCCCATGGAAACCTATGTATAATTATTTATAAATGACTATCTTAAAAATCCCCCAGCTGACATTACTTCAACGAAAAAAAAAAAGTCTTCCCAGAAAGACATCTGGGATGTCTCAGAAGCCTAAGGAGAGGAATTCCTTCAAAAACAGTTTACAGCAGGTTTTGCAGCTGGAGTTTGAGAGACAGCCATAGAGGCATAAACAGCAAAATGATGGATGAACACGTCACACCAGTACTAAATGAAGTTATTTCTTTTATAACCTTGGAACAAAGGCAAGAGGCAGGTTCTATGACTTTTCTTTTTACACCAGAAAGAAAATCTGATTTACTTAGATGATGTCACAGCAATGTCTATATTTACTTCCTTCAGAACAGAGAAAAACTGTGGAGAAAATAAATTACTACTCTGAAACCATCCAAAATGTTATATGCATGAGCTTCAAATTTGTCTGTTGAATCGTGACTTGTCTGTGAAACAAAAGTCCAAGTGACCCAATTTCAAAAACAAAAAAGTATATATATCACAAGGCCTCCCTTTCAGTCTTCTCTGATTGCACTAGTAGGTGGATAACATTTGGTCCTTCTCTTGTCCTCTGAGAATATTCCACAACTGCTACAAAATCAGACTTACATTTGGGATATTACTCATTTGATTCCAAAAGTACAAGACATCAGGGTATTCTCAGCTGGCATCTGTCTTTGCAGAGTTGCTTTACTTCCTGTTTTCATAAGCCAATACAGAAGATGCATAAGACCTTGTTTAGACTACAAATATTTAATGATAACCAAACAGTGCGGACTTTAAGAAGAGGGGAATCACTCTGTTATAAAAGCTCTCAAGTTTAAATAAACCTTAAACACAGCCCTCAGTATCTTACCCCAAGAATCAGGGACAAATCTAGAACCAAGCAGGGACACATTTTTAAAATAGTACTATTCACTTGGCAGGTTGTTAGAATAACAGAATGTGCATTAACATGCATATTCTAAAGTAAAGGAATTAATACATGTAATTGCTATCATTACTTATTAACTGTAATCCACATTTTCTCTCAAAATCACCAGTTTTAAAAGGGATTATAGGTTCATAGGATGGACAATATTAGGCTATTAGTCCATAAGCCTAGCCAAGAATTTCATCCATGTTCTTACAAAGTCAGCACCTGTTTTCTCTCCCCATCAGGGTATCATTTCTGTTTCCAATCCAGTCATCCAGGTTCCTCTTAAAGAGGGATAGTGAGGTACTTTGCTTGACATGGAGAGAAAGTCTATTCCACAGACGGGGGAGTCATTGGGACACAAATCTATCCCACCAACAAATTCTATTAATGTCACAGACCAGGTTGAGACCTTGCATGCAAGTTGCACGAGTGGTGTTTGACTTATGGAGATGCAGAAACTCCATCAAGTCTGAGTCTGAGATGGCCTTGTATGCCAGCCACAGGTTACCTCTGTGCAGTCTGTATGAGACTGATTAGAGGGACAGGGCTTTTAGTCTATCTGTATAGAATAGGTGTTTGAGACCCTGGATTTTCCTGGTTAGGAACCTCTGCTGTCTCTCCAACTGCTGCATGTGCTTGGCAAAGTACATTCTGAAGGAGGCATTGTACTCAATAACTGGTCTGATAAGGGAGGAGTACAGGGATGTTATGACCTCATTGTTCCTGGATGAAATACCCTTACTTATGAGGTGGGCTATGTAGAAAGCCTTCCGTACAATGGAGGCAACATGGTGGTCAAAAGTCAGGTTGCTATCAACCTGGGTGCCCAAGTCCCTCACTACCGATTGTGTGCTTATTATGTTATTAACGTGATAATTAGTGGGGACACTATTTTCCCGAAAGGGGATAATGATGCATTTCTTGGCATTCAGTTTGAGGCCATGCTTCTGGCATCAGCCATTAGTTTGGTTAAGACCCTCTTGGAGGATGTTTACATCACTAGGGGAATTTATGACAGTGCCCAGCTTGCATTCATCTGCGAACTTGGTCAGCCACAGACCACTGGTTTTGGCTTGCACCTCAGAAAAGTATATCCCAAAGAGTAGAGGCCCCAAGACCAGTGGCTTTCATGACTGTTTCGAAGAAGGAGACCAAGTTTAACAGGCATGATCACCCTTTGACAAAACCAAATTTTGTGGGATCAAGCATTTGGAGGTTGCCAATGCCCTTGTTTATAAGGTCCATGATAATGTGTTCCATGGCTTTGCAGATCAGGCTAGTTAGGCGGATTGGCCTATAATTGCCTGGATTGGTGGTTG
This sequence comes from Protopterus annectens, assembly GCF_019279795.1. Classification (NCBI taxonomy): domain Eukaryota; kingdom Metazoa; phylum Chordata; order Ceratodontiformes; family Protopteridae; genus Protopterus; species Protopterus annectens. Next base: position 751,417,300 of record NC_056746.1, on the reverse strand, counting down.
CTCCACCTTTGTGCAGAGGGATGACAGTGGCTGTCCTCCATTCTGCTGGGATGAAGCTGGTGCAAAAGTTTTGGTTGAATAGGGTGCCTTGTGGTGCTGCTGAGAGCTCTTGCGTGAGTTCATGTAGAACACAGCCAGGGATATTGTCAGGTCCCATGGAGGCTGCAGTTTTTGCCTTTGAGAGGGCATTAATTAACCTGCTCCCTGGTGATGAGGGGAGGAGAGGCAGGTACTGGCATGTCCTGGTTTACTGATGGGGGACAGAGGGGCGAAGTTTTCACTGAACTTGTCTGCCAGCAGGTTGGCCATATCTATGGCATTTGTGTATGTGGTATTCTTGACCACCAATTCAGAGCAGATTTGGGAGTTACCTTTGAGATTGTGGATGCATGTGAAGAAGGCCTTGTGATTGCCCTTAGTGGATGTGGCCACTTTGGACTCAAACTTAGCCTTAGAGGATTTCACCAGTGACCTTATTTGCTTGTTCAGACAAAGGAGATATTACTTCCAACTTGGCACCTGCTCCTTCGTGGTCCTGGACAGCAATTTCTTCCTTTTATTAGAGTCTGTTTATTAATGCTGTCCACCAGACAGGTTTACTCTTCCTTGAGGAAGATGATTTGGTCCTCCCAGGTGCTGCTAAGACCAAGCAGCTATATAGGTGCTCATATAGTTTTTTGGTGTATCCTGGACATTAGTACATGATTCAACTGAAGGGATGGTGGCTATGAAGCTGCTTATACTTGCTCTCAGGAAGTTGTAGTCAGCTTTGGAAATGTTTTTTTTATTCGACCCTGGCAAGAGGTGTGTGTGGGGGGGGATTGTGACTTCAAAAAAGTGACTGCATTATGGTCAGATCTTACCAAGGAGGATGACACTGTAGGGGTGCTACAGTGGCTACTCATGTTGGTTAGTATGGGGATGTCGACCACCTGATCCAATGCATTGGTATTGACAAAGTTAAAGAATCTCCGGGCATTCATATTTGAGCTAGATCTTCCACTCAATGGTTGAGTAGTTAAAAGTCACTCAGGATCAGGGTAGAGGGTTAAATCTTGATGGATTCAAATAAGCCCAGATAGGTGGAGTGGGCCTCCTGAGTCATGGTTGGGGTTCTGTAGCTAGCTATGATTTGAATGTGTTTTGTCAATAGTTAACTGCACCTGGAGTGTCTCCTGTGCGTCAAACTGTCTGACCAGCCTGAAGGTGTGTATGTCTTTGATAAATATTGAAACTCCACTTCCTTTGGCTTTGTAGCCCTCTGTTGGTCTGAAAATATGGTAGGACAAGTAACCTGGTAAGGCTGGGATGCTCTCCACAGCTTTGAACCAGGTTTCAGTGATTGTATAAATGTCAGCATCTTCCAGGGTGAGGAATGCTTGCAATGAGTGCAGTTTCATGTTAAGACTCCTAGTGTTTATCAGCATGACCTTTAAATTTCATTTAGAACAATTTTTCACATTGGTAATTTTGTCCTCATGACTTTGCCTAAAAAAGGGACTATGGCGGAGGTAAGAGCCTTTGCCAGAAGCCTGAAGCTCAGAGGAGACAGATGAAGGCCATCTCTGGAAAAGAATCATGGACTGTCAATCATGTCCTCCCAGACTGTCATGTATTGGATTTCCTTGGAATGACATGAGAAACTAAGTCAATTGTTAAAGTCAATCATTTTCTGTTTGTACCGAGGCATCATTCTGGGTGACGGTAGGATGCCGCTTAAGGCTAGGGACATACCTTCCTGGGACACATATTCAGTGAGCTCAATCATGTCTCTCTTCATATAGTCCAGAGAGGTACATCTCAAGTCATTCACACCAACATGGACTATGACAGAGTCATAACAGTACCTGTTGTTGAGACACTTGAGTGCGTAAGTGATATGGCATAATCTAGCACCTGACAAGCAACTTACCATGGCTTTCCCCTTGTCTAGCCTGGTGAGGAGCACATCTGTGTGTCTCACGATAGAGTCTCCTATGACTAGTATGTTGGGTTTGTGGCTGGGCCTTACAGGCTGTGGGACACAGGCATGTGTGCTACATGTGGTGCTTGGTACTGTGGGTTGTGATGTGCATGTGTGCTTTTGCCTTGGAGGTCTCTTTCGTTTAGGTATGTTTTGTTGAGAACCTCCACATATGTAGGAATGTACTGTACAGGTGTGGTTGGTGTTAGAGGTGTTGTGTTTGTGGTGTTTGTGGAGACAGCCTTCTCAGTGCCAGATGTACTGGCTTGTGATTGAGACAGCAAGGTTTCTAGGTTCTTAGTGTAATTGCATCTAACACATATTGTGTTCCTAGGTGGTAGAAGAAGAGGGTTGTCCATGTACACGAGGCAGTTAGCTACACTGTGTCAGGATACCCATATCAACAAGACTAGCAGGAGAAACCACAGGAAATTGTTCGTCCATGGTTGTCAGAATCTGTGGAAGACAGGTAAAGGATGGTAGAGTGGGTGCTATCAGAACAGAGTACCTGTACATGTGAGTAGGGCTGTATAAAATTACAGTAGCTGCAAGGGAGGGTGTCAGTAACACAGGAGTGCTGGTAAGGGAAAAATGCAACTGAGATACCTTGCAATGGGTTAAAGCAGCGCAGTGGCAGTGTGCAATGAGCAAACAAATGCAACACCCTGCAAATACAGGGTATAAATACCAGAAAAGATGGAAGAATCCAGAAGCTCAAATTACTACCCGATCCTGCTAGCTCCTGCTCTTTCAACCAATCACTCATGCTAGAGAAGGTCAGGCAACCCTGTTACTCTCACTAACAGTGAAGACAAGACACTACCAGCAGAAGATGGCTGCCAGAAACACAGGAAACTCAACAAGCAAAATAACCTGGCCTGGATGACAGCAGGCCTCTATCCAGACTATGCTACCTGACTAGAACACAGAAACCTCACAAAAGTTGCACAGAAACACACAAACAGATCACTCACAAACAGAAAATACAACTCTCAGTATGAAAAAGCAGTTTACAGTTAAGTAATTCAATAAAAATGCAATTACAGTAATGAAACACTATCTACCAATGAAAATACAGTTAAGACAGTATAAATCAGTACAAAAGTGCAGTGAAACAGTAAAAAAAAGCTTTATAACAGTGCAAAATGTAGTAGATTAGCTGTATAGCACACCTATAAGCATTAAGAAGTGCAATTCAATTAAATAAATGTAAGAAAAAACGTATTCTGCTATTGGAGCGTCAGGGATTTTCTGCTTTGTCACAGTGATGAAATCACCACTCAGCCTGGTAAAAACAAGCACAGCCCCCTGCAGACACAGGGTTGAAATACCAGAAAGATGGAAGAATCTAGAAGCTCGAATTACTACCCTATCCTGCCAGCCCCTGCTCTTTCAACCAATCGCAAATGCTAGAGAAGGTCAGACAACCCTGTTACTCTCACTAACAGTGAAGACAATACACTACCAGAAAAAATGGCTGCCAGAAACACAGGAAACTCAACAAGCCAAACAACCAGGCAGAGTACTAAGGGATAGGATCACAGAACATGTATATAATATCAAGAGAAAATCTGATCATAATGCATTAGCCAAACATATAATGCGCTATGGGGACACACATTGTTTTAACTTTAGGGTTCTTGAGGTTATTGTACCTAGTATTAGGGAAGGAGACATTAGGAATCATACGGAGTACAAGGAAACTAAATGGATTATCACCCTCAGAGCTGATAGAGGGAGTGGGCTGAATGAAAGAGCCTCTATAAAACCCCTACTTAGGAAACGGAGGATGTAGAAGTGAGTTAGTATGTGTGTTTTATACATTAATATATGTTTTATATATTTATTTTATGAACGTTTTTCTTATTATATTTTATGCTTTGTTTGCATATTTATATATGTGTGTGTGTGTGTATATATATATATATATATATATATATTTATTTATTTATATGTGTAGATGGCATCAGTCTTTCTTTGCTTGTTCCTTTAAGAACTTTAATTTGTTTAATGTCATCTCTGTGATTGGTTGAGTGTTTTTTGAATTCCTATAAGAGGAACACTTTTTAATTTCATGTTGTATGGTCTGAAGAAGCTTGTTAGCGAAAGCGCTTACCGTTTTGTGTCTTTGTAATAAAAGTTTTTATGCTTATATACTTCATGGAACTGCCTGGTTGCTTTGCTGTGATTTTTACAGTATTTATTGCTATTTATCTACTTTACAACAGAGCATTTGCCTTGTGGGTTAGCTGTTGTTTTGTACTGTTATTCTATTTATCAATTTAACCCACATCCACTGAAGAAGTGCAACCTAAGAAAAAAAAAAACAAAATTAGAGCATACAAGACTATATTAAATTATATATGTGACCAATGTACAGAAAAATACATTGCTTCCTCAGGATACAGATACTGTCCAGAAAAAGGGGGAGGGTTATAGGAGGGTATAACCACCAATAAAAAAGTTTTCTCAAATATTAACTGATACAATAAGCACTCATCTCATCTTTCTGATTTCTGAAGCCATCTGTAAGAGCATTTCTTGGCAAAGACCTCCTATAAGGAAAATAATCATCCCATGAGGCAGAAACAAAAGTAAGGTCTAGATGAGCTACAGACAAGGACTCAAAATGACCATTCCTGAAACAGCAAGTTGTCAAAGATGCTGTACTCCTGGAATTAAGGTCCAAATAATGACACTTGTTAAAGACATGAACTAATGACCAACAAAGTGCAATGCATGCAATGATATTTTAAAAGCATGCAACAGAAACAGCCAATCCACTAGCGGCATTCTGATAGAATTTTTCATGGGTGGCCCACTACTGAAACCAAAATACAATGACGTTAGCATTAACCTTAGAAAGGGTTTACTTAGTCACTAAAAGCTCCTTTCTTCCTGAAGCAAAGGAGATTAACAGCTTTCTATTTTCCTGAAATCATGCAGCCTTCATCAGGCAAACCTAAGCTAGCAGCCATGTCCAACACATGAAGGGCTTTTTCTACCTGGGATCTTTCTTCTGCAAAGACAAAAATGAAACTGAACAGACTGGGTCATAGATTACTCTGGTATCCCTTGCATAAGCAAATGTAAAATAGTCTTAAATGAGAATGAATCCTTGTGAAAGATATCCTGTGAACAGGGCTGATGCCAGCAACCCAAGAGCCAGAAACTACATCCATTTCAGCCATTACTTGTAAGCATGAATCAGTTTTTGTCTTTCTCTGAATTTTGTAATTAAATGGAGGATCCGATGAAATTGAAGAGAAGTATACCTGAATCTTCCTTGGCAAGGGGGAGTGACAGAGAGAGAGAATACATTCACCATCAACACCCACTTATACTACTGAATGGTGCAGAAAAAGACATTTGTCCACATGGTGGAAAGGTTAAGCTTCTGTGTGCCCCACTCCTCCAAACCCATAATAAGACATGACTTCTGAATCCTGAAGGCCATGAAGTCTGTCAGTATGTTATCTTCTTGGATAGTGAATGGCTGATGACTAAGTCTATGGCTCTCTAACAGACCTGCATTTAATCCATGCATAGGGGTGTGAGTATCTGCCAGCCTATTTGTTTACATACTACATCACTGTTTGTCTCAATGAGCAGCAGACGGGGACAACTTCCCCTTCTACAACCAGTAGGATGAGGACCAACACCTGACAGTCTGGTTTATGTAGAACCAATCTCCTTTCCTGGTGGGCTCTAACTCACACAGAAAATGAAATAGTCTAGTAATGCTGCGTAAGCCACTACCATAGCACACATCATGAAGAAGAAACCAACAATGAAGAATGTAAGAATGGACCGCATACTTAAAATCCTCATGAACAGGTTCCAAAAGCAAGGTATGTGAGGGTGTGACAGATTTGTAGCAAGCCACACCTCACCATCCTGTGCTCCACCACATTCTCAGACTTGTGGATGAATATTGATTGTGACAGCCACAGGGTACAACTGAAAAAGGGTCTGAGTCCACCTTCCACTGTGTTCTCACCTAGGCTGCCACAGATATGACTTCAAAGGTTCACAAAACTAGCAGGACTAAACAGCACTAAAATGTATCCTGCTCTCCCCCAATTAGAGGAACCCTCTGAGTAAGGCTGACAGACAATGTCTCCCAGTTTCTGGAAATCACACAGTGAGGAACATTAAAGTCACGGATGCTAGCAAGAAGCCCTGACCATGAAGAACATCTAAAGTAAGTTATCCAAGTAGAGGAACTAATAAATGGTATTTTACTGTAAGGTCTTTGCTACAACAGCTTGCATTTTAATAAACACTCTTTTATTTTAAGTACAAAACATCTTTATTAAATTATCACATAGGCAATCATACATTTATATAAATGAAAACAAACCATATTGACATAATTTTATTGGCAAACATTATACATCGCAAACCATATTGACATAATTTTAGTTGCAAGCATTATGTATAACTTATAATCTATCCAGTCATTATCAGTCAAACATTATATAGCTCATTCAAATCCTGCCTTTATTTTAAATCTCATTCCTCCTCTGCATCTATTGATCCCACAATTCCCATTTTTTTCTATGTAATTTGCTCCTACCCTTTTCTAAAGATATCAATTCAAGTTGTTTTACCTTACTACTTCTAGTACAGTTGGTTTAGATAAGATTTCCATTTTCTAGTAATTGTTTTTTGGCAGCCACCATAATTAGACTCAGCAAGGCCTTACCATGTCTAGGCAATTCCGATTCTGTACCATAGCACAGAAAAAAAATCATCTCCCTCATCACACCAATCCGCCCATCCAGCATCTCCAACAGTGCATCCCGCAGGGAATCCTTAAAGTCCGCCAATCCACTGCACTCCCAGAAAATATGTTCCCAAGTACCTTTCTTTCCCATCACACCTCCAACATTTACTGTCTACCTGAGGAAAAATTCTTTGGAGTCTATTTGGAATATAAAAATACCTATGTAAACACTTTGTAGCAAAGATCCTAAATCTTCTAGACGTTGTTGTTACATATTTGGGGTGTGTGTGTGTGTGTGTGTGTATATATATATATATATATATATATATAGATATATATATATATATATATCTGTGTTTGTGTCTTTCGGCTTTTCCCATTTAGGGTTCGCCACAGCGGAACTCCGGTCTGCTAATGATTGGCAGTAGATTTTTATGTGCTGGCTTGCTGGGCCTAACGCACAACCTTCAACAAAGGAATGCCCATTCACGCATGTCGACACACAGAAGACGCTCTAACTGAGAATTGAACGGGCAACGTCTGTGTGGTGACAACGCTACCGCAGCACCACCACCGCAGTCTATAATATATATATATATATATATATATATATATATATATATATATATATATATAGTTTCACTTCATAATCTCGAATTACTGAAATCACGAAATTCAGTAACCCGAGACTACAAAGTCGAACCATTCACAACACTGAAACTCACAATCTCGAATCACACAATCACGAACATACATACCCCATACACCACTTAACATACACACCATTCCACCCATAGCACACAAACCACACAACCCTACACTACATATAAGCAGGGCAAGCCCCTGCACCATGTGGGGGCTGCACCCCCACACCCCCCTACTTATATATGCCAACTCTGAGGTCACACATAACATAAACAAATGCAAACCACACACCACACCGTCCTCCACTCACTCGCACACAAACACTCATCACACATACACAAACACCAACAAATCCAACACTCACACCTTCCTACCCTTACCCACACACACAATATACAAAAACCAAACACTCACTTACCTGTGATGTCAGGTGCCATAACACTACATGCGATGTATCAGAAATGCATAAGCACGGATTCGAGATATTCAAATTCACGCTTATGCACTTTCGGCATTCTTGTTTTCAGCTTCATAGTCTCGGGTTACTGAAATTCAAGATTATGAAGTGAAACTATATATATATATATATATATATATATATATATATATATATATATATATATATATATATATATATATATATATATATAAAGCAGGAACAAGCAGCAAAGACAACCACAAACTCCAAATAATGCCAGTATTCACTACTTGTACAAAACGAAACTGATTTATTGTGCACAACGGTAAGCACTTTCACTATCCGCTTCATCAGACCATCAAACCACACAAAAAACACAGTACCTACTTTTATAATATAAAATATACAATCAACTTACTCAGTTAATTAAGCATGTGCTTTTAAAGCCACAGTAATAAAAACAGTACTATGATGCACTAAAAACATTAGGACTAATGTTTCTTCTGAAAGAAACCAGTAAAATAATAATTTCATATAAATACATATACTATAATTATATAATACTCTAAAAAAATAAATGTATAAATGTGTAAATGCATATACTTCAATTATATACTACTCTAATAAATACAAATAATAAAAAGTTCATAAAAATGTGTGTTGTAAATCAAGAGAGATAAGTACAAAATGGTAAGAAAACTAAACCAACACTGTATAGAGTCGGAGGTGTATTCTAGTTAGCAACTAATCTCCTAGACTTCAAACTAGGTCTCAAAGAAGCCCTCTGCCCCTATCTGCTCTTAGCCTCAAGATCCAACAAGTCTCCCTTTTCTCTGTGCCATTCCTTATATCTCCCTCACGGGCTGTGGGCAATATAACATCAACAGCCATAAATTTAAAGGGATGTTCATCTCCACTAGCCATAACATGCTTCGCTACTGCATTAGTATTTGATTCCACTCTGATGGCATACAAATGTTCCCTTTTCCTGTTTTTAAACAATATATTTGTTTTGCCAACATAAAATGATCCGCATATGTTACAGACAGCTAAATACACCACATGCAATGTATTACAGTTGGCCATGATGGAAAATCTAAACTCTTTTCCTGTGTCTGAATGTACAAACATCCCATTCGAGTCTATATATTCACAATAGTTACACTGTCCACAAGGAAACGTACCCATAACCTGTGTGTCCCTTATATGGTTTCTAACATTGGAATGGCACAGAATTCTCTTCAAGTTGGGTTTGTTCTTAAACTTGAATTTGGGTCTGTCTCCCATGATCTCTAAAATATCAGAATCCATGGTGAGTATACCCCAATGTTTATTAACAACATCAAAAAGCATTCTATTATCTGTAGTAACATACTTCGGAACCTTAATCAATGAAGGAGAGGCTTCAATAGATCTAGCTATAAAATGTTCTCAGGGATGAGAAAAATAAGGGCTAGCTCTCTTGTCTCAACTGATTGATCATGCACAACCCTTCACTAACCTCTGTATTACTATATCCCCATTCCAGTAATCTTTCTTTTAAAGTAGTGAGCTCATTTTGATAACTTGCATCTGACACATTTAAATGAGATGATCGCATCTCCTGTCCTTTAATTATATTTTTAAAAATATACTGGGGATGCATACTCTGTCAATGGAGTAAAGTGTTCCTATGACACTTCTTCCTAAAAATTCCAGTGTTAATAAGACCACCTTCCAACCTCTCAACATAAATGGCAAGATACTCACTCCTGCTTACAGAGAATTTCATAGTAAATTTTAAGAACTTAGTCGTGTTATTCATTTCAAAGATAAAGGCCTTCAATCTCTCAACATCACCTTCTCATAAAAAGAAATCATTGTCCACAAATCGATGATAAAAAGGGATACATTGTTTGAACTCATCCATCATAAAAAGCTTCTCTTCCTCCCAGTGGGCCAAAAACATGCTGGCGTAGCTATGGGCACTGTAAGTAAGGCAGTAAATAAAGACTGTACATCCAAGGTTACAAAAAATATATCCGGATCTATCTGTGAGTTTGTACTAAAGCTATATAAATCTATATTTATGTAGAAAAAGTGTTACGCCCGGTTTTGGAGATGAATTCCATTGTTCTGAGAGACACCAAACATTTTCTATTAGATTTATATAGCTTTAATACAAACTCAGTACTGGGGTGTGTACCTTCCATGGGAAGGAGCGAGCACCTTCCATGCAAGGCCCTAACATCTTTAAGGTGTAGCCTTCCATGACTATGCCAGGAAACCAATCATCCTTGACAATGGTTCTCCATGTCCAAATAAACTCAGTGAATCAGCCTGATGGCAGTTAGAAGTGCAGAGGCTTAGCTGGCACAAACGCACCCTCCTTAGAGATTTGGTTTGCACAGCATATGGTAGCTCAATTGCTTGATGTTGACAAGCCATCCTTATTCTGCAAGGGGGCCTCTTCTGAGGCCTAGATGAGGCAGGGACCAGGGTCATCATAAAAACTGTCCACAACAGTAAACATTTACATCCCCTTTTACAGGTCTTTGACCAGGTCCTATCAGCTGGAGGCAAGAAAACTAGAATCACTCCTAAGTAGGTCACATAGACAATCAGTAGCAAGGCAGTTGGCTAAAAGCAAGGCATCTTTCTTTAGGAATGCCATCTCTGATGCCCCACCACTGGCCCAGTAATCAAGGAGCCTCAATCCTCACCACTAGCACCAGTGAGGGACGTACACTGGGACAGGCATACACACAGTATTTCCAGATGCAGCTTTCTGCATCTAGTACAATTTCCCGTAAGAGCACACAGAGACCACAGTCAGTCTGGGGCTGGTTTCTCCCTCTTTCTCCAGATTTCGAATAAGACTCCCCACTGGCACAGCTACAGGGTTGAGATCTCAACTGATTGGGCAAGCCAAGACCTCCAGCACCCTCTCTGTCCAACCAGTGCTTCATGTCCCTGCCCCAAGTAGCTGACACACACACACTCTGAGGTTTGATTTACACACACACACACACACACACACACACACACACACACACACACACACACACACACACACACCTGGGAAAGGCTGGCACAGGATTTATAAGCTATGCCCCCTTTTGCCCAGACTATAAGGTAGTTATCACTGCCACCAGCCATGCCCTTATCAGCTACATTAAGGCCTTTAACAAAGGGTGTCCAATCTTACTGTGTGATGTTACTATCAATACAAATGGTATTTTAACCAAGAGCAAGGCTATTAGGAATGGCCAGTACAGTGTCACCAAATAAATATGCAAGTACTCTCAGACCTTAAATATGTCTCACAAATATCAGCCACAATGAAAGGTTTAAATATATTTAATAATAAATAAAAGAACAAGAAAATACTCAGTATATAATTACAGTAACATCAGAGTTCAAAATCACAGGAAATCTTTCAAATAACATTGCAGGACAGTCTCAAATAAATAAAGCAAGCAAGGCAGATGTGGTGAGTGGGTTTTCCATCTGACGTTATCAAGTCAAAGAAAAATACAGAACACTCAGTCTCTCTCAGAAAGTTATTAAATCAATATCCCAAATATTACTGCTGGGATAGGTTGCAGAATAACATCATTTCTTATCTGGCTCTATCCCAGACAAAACCCCCATTGATGCAGCTGGTAGCATTTAGCCTCTACCTGTAAAAATACATAAACAGGGGCTTTTCTTAGATCTAAGGCAGATCCTGGAAGTCATAAAACAATAAACACTTCCAAGACAATACAGAAAAACTTCTATTTCTAGACATTGTGTCTGTTACTGCACTGAAACTAAAATATAACATCATTTTTATGGCATGGCTATAAAGTAATTTAATTTCAACTATTTTTCTGAAGTTTTGCAAGTTAACTTTCTGTATTCCAGTTTCCTGTTTTAAAATAAATGCATCTAAACAGTTACAACAGTGTATGTACATTTCTCTTCTGTTCCAGTAGGGTACACTGTGGATACATTTTTAAAGCTCAGTACTTTACAACCCTTTTCAACATACATTTCTGTATCAACGGTTTAATATACACATAACATACAGTTCTAATACATTTGTAACACAAGCATATGAATCATGTTGATATTCATAAATTACATATAATTATTTACAAAATTCCAGATAGCTGGGCTGGCAGTATCTCCTGACACCATCCACATTTGAAATGTTGCAATGGCTCTCAAGATCGTCTGTAGCATTCCACATTTCAGGAAAGTACCGTCCTGTTGCTCTTAATGAAGGTGGGCTACAAGGTGAACTGTGTGATGCACTAATAAGGATTTTGAGTCTCATTCAAAAGCATAGCAAGTTTTTTTCATATAATTTTTGTTTAGCACAGAATGACTTCATTAATCGTTCTGCTGCTACACTTTGCCCTGAACTTGTTTGTTCTTTCATAGCCTCAGAAGTAGCATTGAGTAAATGCCTTTTAATGCTCTGTTATGACAAAAGTCAGAATGATTCCCGTCAATACAATGTCCAAAATACAGCTTTCTTGTTGTTGTCTTCAACTAAATATTTACTCTTTTAAACATTTATTATTGACTCTAGAGTTGAATGTACTTAATTATGCAACACACTTTTGGTATGATAGCATATAAAAGACTACTTCATTGTCACAAAAGTCCACACTTTTGCCACCAAACAGTGGTTGCAAAAGAAAACAATGTATACCTTAATGACACACATGCAGATGGCATCCAGCCTGCCTTTTTTCTGCAGCCATGTCTTCCTATGTAACAAAGGCTTTCCAATATCAACTGGTCTACCAGTTTAAATAACCAGATTTAATGCTACTATTTCTTATTCAAAATTGCAAACTACTAGATTTTCTGAAGTTTAAAAGCATGATAACATATTTTATCAAAACAATCAGATCTTTTAACAGGTTAATTACTTAGTTATCATGTTAAGCTACAGTCAGCTTTAAGGGGTGTGGTGTCAAAAACTCCAGTTAATATATCCCATTTAAAATTATGCTTATTTTGGCAACAAGCATTGAACTTTCAAACTCTGAGAACAAATAACCAGAATACTCCAGATTAACCCACAACTCAGCCAAATAAAAAAGTTATCAGTCTATGTGGCAGGAAGATAAAGGGGTAGTAGCCAACTACTGTTACTTTCCTGCAGGAAAGCTACACTATCATTTTTACAAAACTTCCTTTGAGCAGTGATAGAAAGGATGAGAACATGGATGCAAGCATCAGGGGGAATAAGGCTCCTTGCAAGGGAGACAGGTGCACTCTCTGCAGCAGATTGAGGAAGCTAGTTATTTTAGAGGACCTTGAAGTACAGCCACTGCTCTGCTGAGTTGGAGCTAGATTAGCTGATTTAGGCACCTACTGAGATTTGTAAACAAGTTGTTCAGGTGAGGGTCACAATGTGAGCTAAGCAGAGTAGACCATAATTCTGTATAGTCTTCAACTCATGATGGGGAATCCCCAGTCACTCCAAGCCAAACTGAACAATAACCCTTCTAGTTTGTCATGGGGGTTCTTCCTAGTGAGATGTGCCTAGTGCACTTCTCATGGGAAGCACCCAGGAGGCATCCTCACAAGGTGACCAAACCAGCACAAATGAATCCTGCCACAATGGAGGTGCAACAGCTGTACTCCAAAGTCCTCCCACAGTGTTGAGATCCTTGCTCTAGCATAGACAATTAGCTCAGCTACCTTGAAAAGAAACCTCATTTTAGTCATTGTATATTAGATCTAACCCTTTTAGCCATTACCAAAGATTCCTGACCACAGATGAGGGTGGAGGGACAGACTGATCAGCAAATTGAGAGCTTTATACCAAGGCTCAGCTCTTAGGATAAAGCTCTGAGTATAAGATGAGGTGCATGGCAAAGAGAGAGGTGGCAAAGGCTACAGATAAGGTGTATGAAGAGTTGTATAAAAGGTTGGACACTAAGCAGGAAGAAAAGGACCTGTACCAATTGGCTAGACAGAGGGACCAAACTAATAAATATGTTCAGCAGGTAAGGGTGATAAAGGATAATGAGGGAAACATACTCACAAGTGAGGAGAGTGTGTTGAGCAGATGGAAAGAGTACTTTGAGGAGCTGATGAATGAAGAGAATGAGAGGGAGAGAAGGTTGGATGATGTGCGGATAGTGAATCATGATGTGCAGTGGATTAGCAAGGAGGAAGTAAGGATAGCTATGAAGAAGATGAAGAACGGAAAGGCTGTTGGTCCAAATGACATACCTGTGGAAGTATGGAGGTGTTTAGGTGAAATGGCAGTGGAGTTTTTAACTAGATTGTTTACTGAAATCTTGGAAAGTGAGAGGATGCCCGAGGAATGGAGAAAAAGTGTTTTGGTACCAATTTTTAATAATAAAGGTGATGTGCAGAGCTGTATTACCTACAGAGGGATTAAATTGATCAGTCACAGCATGACGTTATGGGAAAGAGTAGTGGAAGCTAGGTTAAGAAGGGAGGTGCTGATTAGTGATCAGCAGTATGGTTTCATGCCAGGAAAGAGCACTACAGATGCGATGTTTGCTCTGAGAGTGTTGATGGAGAAGTACAGAAAAGGTCAGAAGGAGTTGCATTGTGTCTTTGTGGATTTAGAGAAAGCATATGACAGGATGCCTAGAGAGGAGTTGTGGTATTGTATGAGGAAGTCGGGAGTGTCAGAGAAGTATGTAAGTGTGGTACAGGATATGTACAAGGGTAGTGTGACAGCAATGAGGTCTGTGGTGGGAGTGACGGATGCATTTAAGGAGGAGGTGGGATTACATCAAGGATCAGCTCTGAGCCCTTTCTTATTTGCAATGGTGATGGACAGGTTGACAGACGAGATCAGACAGGAGTCCCCGTGGACTATGATGTTTGCAGATGACATTGTGATCTGTAGTGAGAGTAGGGAACAGGTGGAGGAGACCTTGGAGAGGTGGAGATATACTCTAGAGAGAAGAGGAATGAAGGTCAGCAGGACTAAGACAGAATATATGTGTGTGAATGAGAGGGAGGATAGAGGAATGGTGAGGATGCAGGGAGTAGAGGTGGCGAAGGTGGATGAGTTTAAATACTTGGGATCAACAGTTCAAAGTAATGGTGAGTGTGGAAGAGAGGTGAAGAAGACAGTATAGGCAGGATGGAGTGGGTGGAGAAGGGTATCAGGAGTGATTTGTCACAGACGAGTACCAGTAAGAGTGAAAGGGAAGGTCTACAAGAGGGTAGTGAGACCAGCTATGTTATACGGGTTGGAGACAGTGGCACTGACAAAAAGGCAGGAGTCAGAGCTTGACGTGGCAGAGTTGAAGATGTTAAGATTTGCACTGGGTGTGATGAGGATGGACAGGATTAGGAATAAGTATATTATTTATTTATTTTTATTTTATTTTACATTTGTTGACCGGGCTAGTCTAACTGGATACATGTCCATTTTCAGTAGAGGCCCGGGGAGATAAGCTCCATGATAGAACAATGAAATTAACAAGATAACAAATAAGGAAACATTAAACAAAAAAAATCATATTTACAATGCATATTACAGGTTATCACAGTAAATTCAGCAGTGCATAATACAGGCATAACATAGCATGCTAGTACAATCAAGATGTTCTAGAGGGAGATAGTATTATGGTTAATAAGGAAGGAATTGCAGTTAATGAGTAGAAGGAGTAGGAAGAGCAAAGTATTAAGAGATACATAACTAGTCAGGCTTAGTACAGGGGTATAACCACTGTGTTCTGAGGAACACTTTCAATTTGTTTTTAAAGCATGATACTGAGGGAAGTGAGGAGAGTT
Organism: Protopterus annectens; assembly: GCF_019279795.1. Taxonomy (NCBI): domain Eukaryota; kingdom Metazoa; phylum Chordata; order Ceratodontiformes; family Protopteridae; genus Protopterus; species Protopterus annectens. Next base: position 751,401,775 of record NC_056746.1, on the reverse strand, counting down.
CACTGGGGAGGAGATTCCAGGCTTTTCCAACAATATTAGAAAAGAGGGAGTCACCAGCCTTGTTTGGTTTAGTGGTATGTACTAGAAGTCTCTGAGAAGACCTTAAGGATTTCAGGTTTTTATAGGGAGTGATGAGTGTGGATAGAATAGGAGTTTTGGAAGGTTTGTAAAAAGTGTTGTGGGCAATAGATAGTTGATGGAATTTAATCAGATTTTGTAGTTCAAGCCATCCCAGCTGCTTTAAATTAATGCAATGGTGGGTTCTAAATGGGTTGCCTGTAGCAAATCTGGAAATGTTATTGTAAGACATTTCCAATTTGTTAAGATTATTTTTAGATAGATTAGTAAAAATGGGTGAGGCATAAAGTGAAGAGATTAGATGAGTGTGTGCTATAGTGGTTTTAGCTGAAGGTAAGAGGAAGGATTTTACCCTATAGACAGAGCCAAGTTTTTTGTTGACAGTTTTTATAGTATTGTTAATATGGATATCAAAGTTCAGATTGTTGTCAATGGTGATACCCAATAGTTTGGTGGTTGGATCAGGGGATATAATAGTTTTATTGGTAGAGATAACTGAGAAATCAAGAGGAGAGGACTTATTGGTGGGAGAGAAGAGGAGGAGTTTAGTCTTTTTGGGGTTTAGGAGAAGGCATCTATGTGTGAACCATTGCTCAACTGTGTTAAATACTTGTTGGGTAAGAGATTGAAGTTCAGAAGAGGAGGTGGCTGAGCATATCAGTGTGTCGTCATCTGCATATTGTATGCATGTGACTTGGGGGATGGCAAGGTGAAGGTCATTAATAAATATGAAAAAAAGTAGAGGTCCTAGGATGGACCCTTGAGGGACACCAAGTCTGACAGGCAAGTGAGTGGAGAGAGACTTGTGCCATAGTACGGCCTGTTGTCTTTTATCAAGGTAGGACTGGAACCGCTTTATAGAAGATGTATCTAGTGACAGGGATTTCAGCATTTTGATGAGAATTTGGTGATTTACCATGTCAAAAGCTTTAGACAGGTCAATAAATAGTGCTGAAGAAAGCTTGTTAAGATTGTGGTTTTTGCTGATACAATCTGTGAAGGAAAGAAGGGCAGTACTAGTGCTATGTGAAGGTCTGAATCCATGTTGACAGTTGGAAAGTAAATTATTTTGGGTAAGATGGTCAAGTAATTGTCTGTGAATGCATTTCTCCATGATCTTTGCCAAAGGAGAGAGAAGGGCAATGGAGCAGTAGTTGGAGAGTTCAGTGGAGTGTCCACCTTTACGGAGGGGGATAATATGGGAGATTTTCCATAAACTGGGGATATGACTTTCGGTAATAGTTCTATTGATCAGAATAGAAATGGGATAAGCAATAGCTTTGGCTGATTGTTGCAGGAATTCAGCAGGTAGTTGGTCTGCTGAGGGTGAGCATGGTTTTAGTTTCTGTAGAAGGGTTAGAATATTTGTTGTTGGGACAGGTTGAATATGAAAAGTAGGGGTAAGGTTGATTTATAGGAAGGTAGAGTGAAGTTATTAGGTGATAGTTGACTAGCTAGTGTTTGTATAGCATTATTAAAAAGGGTACTGAAAGCATTAGCTGTATTCAATAGATTTTTGTGGTCAGTATTTTGAGGATTTGGAGTAGTGGATTGACCTGGATGGAGTCCAGTGGTTAATGCTAGCCCAAAATTTTTGTGGGATGTTTTGATTAGCTTGTTGGGATTGTAGGTAGTAGTTTCTTTTGTCAGATATTATAGCTTTCTTGGTTTCATTTCTTAGCTGTCTAAATGTTAGTTGCTCTATAGGGTTTTTAGTCTTCCTCCATTTTGCCCAAAGTTTGTTTCTAAGATTTATTTTGTGTTTGGTTTCTTTTGACAGCCATGGAGCAGATTTGGTTTTAATTCTAATTAATCTGGTTGGAGCATGGTGGTTGGGAATGGCAAGGAAGTTGGAGTTAAAGTAACTAACTGCTTCATCTAAAGGAAGGTGTAAGGGAGACCAGTTGCAAGCTCTTAGTTCCATTTGGAATAGTTCAGGGTTAAAGTAAGTTTTAGATCCGATGTTTTTGACAGATATTGGAATGGGAGAGTTGATTTTATGTCTGATGATATAGGTAAGAAAGTGGTCACTTAAATCATCAGGGAGGGTTCCTGAATCATAAATGTGAGGATGATGGTTTATGAGAATCCAGTCTAATAAGCTTGATTTCTTGTTAGATTTATTTATTCTGGTGGGGGAGGTAATGGTTTGGGAATACCCATATAGGTTAATATGGTTTGTGGGGAGGCTGCTGCAGTACCGGCTCCAGTCAATGTTTGTGTCGCCTAGGATTATGGTTTCTTCGGGCAGGTATTGGGAAAGCCAGCAAAGTATGTTTTCAATGGTGGCAGTGTTGTTACCAGGTGGTAGATATATACAGACAATATGGATGGATTTGGAATTGTTAAGATGAAGTATGGAGATAAGAATTTCTGTACTGGCGTCTATAGGTGGTTTACAGTTGTGAGTGGTTAATTGTAAGCTAGATTTATATAGGATAGCAACCCCAACACCTTTCTTGGATACTCGGTCTAGTCTCAGGATATTATATCCAGGTGGGATGATTTCATTGTCTTTGGTTACAGGTTTTAACCAAGTTTCTGTTAAGCAGAGAATATCAAAGGAGTAGATTTCAGTTGGAGCTTGCAGTTGAGTTACTTTATTGTTTATGCTATGTATATTAAGATGAGCAATTAAAAGGGAGTTCAATGGTTTAGACAGGGCATGAGTAGGTGATTCTTTGTGGTTGAGGAGAGAGATAGGAGTTGTTTGTGGGCCTGGGTTAGGGTGGATGTCACCATCCTTTAAAGAGAGTAGTACACTTGGATAGTTTGGGTTGGGGAATTTGCTGTATAGAGGCAGGCCTTTCCTGGGGTTCTGATTGTTGTATTTTATGTATAGTGTTCTATGGTATTTAGGAAGTATGTAGTTAGATGAGGATGTTATATTAGCATGAATAAAAAGGAGAGGAGAGTTTGGAAAGCTGGTTTCTTTCTTGGGGTAGTTTAGGTATGGGCCTAGTGGGTTTTCAAAGGAGGTGAAAAGATGGGTGAGGATTAAAGGAGGTAGTAGAGACAGTGTGAATAAGAGTGGGACATAAGATGGGATGGGTTGTTTATACATTGTACGAATAAATATAGATTGTTTGTAGGTAGAAAAATAAATTCACTGGGTGGAGATTAAAGAAGGGAGTAGGGTGTGGTGTGATAAAATGAAAGTGGTGAGAGGTTAATATTAGTGCAGTTGGGTAACTGGAGAGTGTTTAGAAAGTAAAGGTAGGAGGAAGAATGTGTTTAAAGAGTAATGGTAAGAGCAAGAGGTATGTAATGAGAGTAATGGTGAGAGGAATAGGTGTGGTTAGAGAGTAATGGGGAGAGGAAGAGGTGTGGTTAGAGAGTAATGGGGAGAGGAAGAGGTGTGGTTAGAGAGTAATGGGAAGAGGAAAAGGTGTGGTTAGTAAGTATAAGGGTAGGACCCCTGGGGGTGGGTGGGTGGGAATTGAGGGTAGGGAGGGGAGTGAGCCCGCAGGGCGAACGGAGCGGGTAGGAACAGATACTGAAGCAGTTAGCAAAAAACAATCAGCTAGGCTAATTCCGGTGGTAGGTTGGAATAGAACAGGGGCTAGAAAGCTGTCTGTGGTGTGTAGATATGGAGGGGGGAAAAGAGATGACTAGAAAGGTGTCTGTGTGTTTACAAACAAGAGAGCCTAAATTTCCCAATGGCAGCATCCAAAATCAGTATGCATCAGTCACTAGTATTTTTAACTTATACTCTGTGCAATAGAAGCCAATGTACTTACATTTAGAGACATACACTCATCTAGGACACCACAGTAGTTAAATCCAGCAGCGAAGGTTTTAGATTTAAAGATGGCTCCAAGCTATGCAAGTAGGGTAAAAAAAAACTTCTGATCTGCTGTCAGCGGGCAGGCAAATAAAGAATGACAAAGTGTGAGCCAATGAAATGCTAAGGAGAGCCAAATGAGGGAGGGAAGTAACTCACTTCAGAGCACACAACACTGTTAATGGGAGAGAGTCAGCAGAAACCCAAGATAACCTAAGTACAAATAAAGATTTAAAGTCCTGCAAGGAAAATACAGGGGGGTTTACAGGTCCTAGAGTGGGCTAAAACCTTTGGCAAGGATTTCAGGGTAAGTGGTAAAGATAGTCTATTTGGGCTATACTTGATTTCTGTAGCCAAATTCAAACTTTTCCACTGGGAATGACTGTAAAGGAAATTATTAGGCAGTGGGTGTAATGGTGGTGTTGGCTAAAGAGCGTTTCAGGTGGGGACAGGGTTGGTCTGATTGAGTGTGTGCTACCCTACATATAAGGAAAGTTGAACACATACACTGTTCTTTGCAGGGTAATGTTAATGGAAGTAAGTCAGCAGAAACCCAAGATTACCCAAGTAGAAATAAAAATGTACAGTTCTGCAAGGAAATGCGGGGGGGGGGGGGTTGCAGGTCCTAGAGTGCAAGTCTCAAAATGGTATTGTACAAAGTGTCAGGAATACAAAGATATTTAAATGTAAACCTACACAGGGAGCTTGGAAGACACCAGAAGATAAACTTTTAAATTATCATGTTTAACTGAGAGGCAGCTTGCAGATAGGTCCAGAGAACAGGAATCAGCACACTGTTGTAGTATAACTCTAAGTAGCTGGTAGGTAGAGTAAACAGGGAGCTTGAAAGACACCAGAAGATAAACTTTTAAATTATCCTGTTTAACTGAGAGGCAGCTTGCAGATAGGTCCAGAGAACAGGAATCAGCACACTGTTGCAGTATAACTCTAAGTAGCTGGTAGGTAGAGTAAACAGGGAGCTTGAAAGACACCAGAAGATAAACTTTTAAATTATCCTGTTTAACTGAGAGGCAGCTTGCAGATTGGTCCAGAGAACACGAATCAGCACATTGTTGCAGTATAACTCTAAGTAGCTGGTCAGTAGAGTAAATTTAGAGACATACATTCATCTAGGACACCACAGTAGTTAAATCCAGCAGGGAAGGTTTTAGATTTAGAGGGTTAGCCCAGGTTGGAAGGTTTGGAGACAAAGTCAGAGAGGCAAGATTACATTGGTTTGGACATGTGCTGAGGAGGGATGCAGAGTATATTGGGAAAAAGATGCTAAGGATGAAGCTGCCAGCAGATCAACTGCTTCCATTTCTTCCTGTCCTCTGCATCTTGCTCTGTCACACCAACCACCTGCATGTCCTCTCTCACCACATCCATAAACCTTATCTTAGGCCTTCCTCTTTTCCTCAGCACTTTCTCTGAGTTTAACAGTTGCAGAGGATGTGCCTACCCCCAGTCCTTAGTGGCTTCTCAAGAAGCTGCACTGTTCAGACTCAGAGAAAGTGCTGAGGAAAAGAGTAAGGCCTAAGATAAGGTTTATGGATGTGGTGAGAGAAGACATGCAGGTGGTCGGTGTGACAGAGAAAGATGCAGAGGACAGGAAGAAATGGAAGCAGCTGATCTGCTGTGGCGACCCCTAACGGGAGCAGCCGAAAGAAGATGACATCCTAAGACTCAGCTCTGTCTTCACTACCACAGTACAGTATATATAGCAGGGCTGCCACTACACCAATTTGCTGGTCAAGCTCGTAATCCCCCTGTACCCAAACTCATACTAGATATCATAGGTCCATACCATGGAAATGGCCATAAGGAATAGGTCTGTACTAGCCTAATGGCCCTGGAGCCTTTACAAGCCAAGCCTAGCTCCTGAATACTGTGTGTTCACCCTATTATTCCTGAGTCAATGGCTCATCTACTAGATGAACTATCCTCGTCTGTACCCTGGCATATAATTTCCCAGATAGGACGAGGAATGTGATCCCTGTATAACTGGAAGAAACCCTTCTAACCCCTCTATGAAAATGGAGAGCGACACCCTAGTTTTCCAAACCAGTAGTACTGCTCTATCCTTCCACAACAGGATACTGCAAAAGTAACTAGTGCCCTAATTTCTGAAAGGGCCTGATCCAATTCTGCAGTCTTCCCACACTGGAACTGTACAACTGCAACAGAAACCTCATCTACTGAAACCGATAAAAATCCACCATCTACTTCTGGTACTATCTCCTTAGAGAAGGGTGAATCCATTGGCTTCAGGAGTTCTTTGGTGTTCCCTCCACTTTCCAATACTAGTAGCATTTAAAGTCAATGGTTCTCCATCCTTGCTGAGAATAACGTACACAATATTCTACATCCTCATCCTGCTGGTTTACCAAAAACTCTGAGGCCATCCAAAAGTCATTCTCTATGACTTTGCCAAACTTCTCCTACACCTTGGCTTTCACTTCAGTGACTACTGCAGCTGCTGCCTTCTAACTTGTCAGTACCAATTAAAGTGCCCCTGTTAACACTTCAGGAGGGTCTCTTTCTTCAACCTGATGGATTCCCTCTCTGCTGATGTCACCAGTAGGTCCTTGCATTTGGAATTAACAGACATTAGATATACATGCACAAAAAACACAATTTTCTTTTCTACAACTCTTGACTTGCACTGAGGCACAAATTTTAAATGACTAGTGCCCAGCCAGGGACTTGTCAAAATTTGCCACAGCCATGCTGGCATCTCCTGAAAAGAAGGAAAAAGGCACTAACTGCATATGGTGGTATGACCAGCAAGTTTTGAATATATATGCAAAATTTTATGGAGCCCTTAACTTTCTCACAGGCAGGTAAATTATGACAATTCTTTCTGCTTTTATGCCTTTCAGTTGAACACTAATATAGCAATAATCCACGCCTGGATTTACCCACGGTTGGTGTGGTTTGGTCCCGAGGGCGAAGCCCGAGGGACCAAACAAAGCCAACCGTGGGTAAATCCAGCATTACCCACACCCAGAAGTGGGTTATTGCTATTATACAATGACATGATTTAAGAAAAAATTACTTTTCTTAAATAATGGCATTGTATAATGCCTCTTTACTGCCCTTCCGCAGCTGTCTGGTATTCTGCGGCAGTTCTGATGTACTGCGCGCCTGCGCAGTACATCAGAGCTGTGGGCAAAAGCAACGGAGAACGCAAGATCTCCATTGCTTTTTTTTACTGTTTCGCTATGTTAAATGGTTTTAACATAGCGAGACAGCTTTAAAATAAGCAACGGAGATCTCCGTTGCTTATTGTAAAGCTGTCTCGCTATGTTAAACCCATTTAACATAGCGAAACAGTAAAAAGCAACAGAGATCTTGCGATCTCCGTTGCTTTTTTTTTTAAAAAACTGTCTCGCTATGTTAAATGGGTTTAACATAGCGAGACAGCTTTAAAATAAGCAACGGATATCTCCGTTGCTTATTTTAAAGCTGTCTCGCTATGTTAAACCCATTTAATATAGCGAGACAGCTTTAAAAATAAAAGCAACGGAGATCGCAAGATCTCGTTGCTTACACACTGTGTCGCTATGTTAAAGGAGTTTAACATAGCGAGACAGTTTAAAAAGCAACGGAGATCTCCGTTGCTTTTTAAACCTGTCGCTATGTTAAACTCTTTTAACATAGCGAGACAGTGTTTTATACTAACGGAAAAAGTCCGGGCGACCGGACCTTTTTCCGTTAGTATATTGAGGGATTTACAACGGGCACGCTGGTTGGGCTGGCCAATCAGCGTGCACGTTTTAGGGGAGGAATTGTATAATATGTATGTTTGTAATGTAGCTCAGAAAGAGGTCAACATTAAAATCAGTCTGTTACATGCAAAATTGTTTTGTGATGTGTAACATGAAAGTATATTTGTAGAGTCCACTTACATTACATAAGAGCTGATTAGTCTAATATTTAAAAAAATACATATCTAGTCAACCTGTATACAGTACATATTATATGTTATTGTATACTATTTGTGCTTTTATGTTTTCAGACTTTGAGACTTTACTCTAGTGAAGGGATACTGCCTGATTTCCTTTTACCAAAGCACTCTGCCCAATAGTGACTAAGTAGGTCAGCAGGATGTAACAAATACCAAGCTATGACAGGTGAAGAAAAGAAAAAAAAATGAAATAATCTGCTGGTTAAGTAACATCTGAAGTTACACTCTATGACAAATGACAACCTCAAATACATACACCTCTCAAACAAAGAACACCCAAGTTATCAATGCAGCATGATAGAAGTTAACGTTTGGGAAATGCCCTGAAAGAAGACAGCATTTTTTATAATGGGATAAATCCTGAAAAATCTTTCTCATCACAGACAACAGGTTACTGACAAAAAAACAACATAATATGTGGATGTCTCTGCTTGCTATGTTAGCCCATCTCTGAAAATATGTTCCAGATGGTGAAAGGAAGTATTATCCATTGTCATGTGTTTTAACTTCCTAAACTGCGCATTAAACTTTTTCATCACAGCACAATGCATCGTTGCTCTGCTGGTTTATATTTTGGACCCCTTCTTCCATTGTAATCATACAAGTCAACAAGAGAGACCGTGTAAAAGCTGCTTCTTACTGCAATCAGCCCAAACCTGCTTATGACATAACTAATTCTGTATCAAAAATAAGTGATACCACAAAAAAGGTTTATCAATAAAAACAAATGTGATTTATTTTTTAAGAACCCATGATCTATTATAGCTTTCATAATTTGTGCCATGTTAGTTTTAAGACAAAAGCATGCTAAGAGCATTTAGGAAAAAAATCAGAAAACTTAACAATATCTGTGCATTATGTTTTAGGTCCTTGCTGACAAGGCAGACTCTGCAGTAATCGCTGATACAACTATTGAATGACTCTCAATGTCCTGTACTTGAAACTGTTCAGAAGAACTGTCACACAGCAAGGATAACATTGCTATCCAATTGAGGCTGTCATTCTTTCTCAGCCTGTAGTTATAAATCTAGTTCATTCTCTGAGGTCCTCTGCCCAGCTGTTCATTCTTTTTTCTGCCACAAATCACAAACGCATTAGTCTTTTTTCGCCTGTGAAGTCCAGTGATCTATAAAATGAAACAAATCAGGAAGTTGCTATAAAACTGTGGCAAAGCACTTACATTAATACACATGCATCCATGTCCACCTCAGCATGTTACAGTATAAAGCAATATTACTAAGTTTAGCAGTTTTCTGTGTCGCAAAGTTTCCCCGCTTACTGACATTTACAGTTAGGTCACTCAACTATTCAACATTTGAAGACAATACAGCTTTACTGTATTAGTACCCACTTCATCAGTAGATGTCCAAGAGGAACATCTGTAAGTAGATCCAGTGAATGGGGATTACACTGCAACTCTGTAGGATGCTTAACAAAATTTCTTCAGGGGAAGCTCACTGTAATAGCAAATGACGTCATTTGGAAGAAACACATTCTGTTTACATATGCTCTAGACAGATTTTTCTAGTAGTGGCTCTTCCCTGCAAGAACCAGTACAGGACACATACCTTTGAAGGTACTAACACAAGCAGTATGAGATGCCACACAAATGGTGCGTCATTCTCAAACTCTGGATCTTCAACCTACAGTGCCCCACAAGGATATGCTGTTGTGGTAGGCAAGATACCACTGTTGGAAATGATATACATGTTTATGATCAGGTGTCTGATCACAACCAAGTTATTATATGCTCTAGACACTGTTTCACCAGGAGGATGTGAGACAAGCCTCAGAACGACTTAATGTAAGGAAGTATGGATATGTTTTTACTCATATCACTACAAATGATCTCATCTTCAGGGACTCTCTGACTGTTAGCAGGGAGCTTACAGCACTCTTAGCATAGCTTGTACAGTTGTCAGAATGTATTTTTTCAGAAATCACGTATAGAAAGGAGTCAGGTCACTGTGAATAAAAACATTTTTGGGGTACATACTTACATGAAAAAAATGTCCAGTTTAAAAAAAATGGAAATGTGTACAGCATCCGAGCCAAATTATGTTGAGACAAGATGGTATGCATTTGTCAAGACCAGGGAAGAGAATTTTTGCAGATATTTCGCAATATTTGACAAACACAAAGCAGGATTTTTGCCAGGTTGAAAATGTAAATGTTCACAAATAACATCTCATCACTGACGGTTGTTAATGTAGGTGCATTAATAATATTTTTTATTGGAAAATTTGCTACGTTCCCACAAGATTGATGTTGGTATGGTTTGTGAACTATGATTAAAGAACGACAACTGGAAACTAGTTCTTTGAGGGTATAAACATTTTTACTGTAACAGACATTCTAACAAAAATCAGGTGGAGGATTTATGATAAGGATTAAAGACAATTATGAGACCTGTCATTGTTACATGTTCAGTGATAACACCAATACTACAGATTGTGTAACTGTGACAATGAAAACAACACTGGAACATATAACAATTGCTGGAGTGTACAGACCTCGAAAGTCAAGTGCTGATGACCTAGAGAATTTCATCCATTTCTTGCATGAAACACGGGAGGGAAGAATAACAGTGGCTGGGGACTTAACGTTTACCAAAAACAGATTGGAATAATATTGATTCAACAACATTAGTAAAGAAATTATTCACAACATATGTTCAGTAACAACAATAATTAATTAATTAATGGAAAGGACTGGAACATACCAGACATTGTTCGTTTTCCTAAAGAAATTACTCTTACTTCATCTCAAGTTTTATCACCAATGATGTGCAGTGATCATGGGGATATAAAGGTTAATTTGCTACTAGATAATTCTGCCAAACTGAAATCTAATGCAATATACAGATGATTAATTACAGATTATATTGAAGCAAAACAGTCACTATGTAAAACTAATTGCAGTGATGTGTTCTGTAGAAAAACTGCAGAAGGAATGTGGAGAGTTTTGAAAGAGAAATTGTTTGAGTGCAGAAAATAAAAAAAAAGTTCAACATCAGGATCTAGGCATACAATGTCAGAGGTATATACTTCCATAAGAACAAGACACCTGATTAAGATGAGACACAAAAAATATAACAAATTGAAAAGAAACTGAACTACGACTTTTAAAACTGACATAAACAAGATGGACAGATAAATTAAGCATAGTGTGAGACAAGATCCAGAAAATTTTGAAGAAAATGTATGTAAAGATATTGGTTATAACAGGAAACCATTTTCTTGATACACAAGATGTGGAAGGAGTAAAAACATACAAACTGATAAAATGTGTCCAGATTCTAAAATTTATTCACAGGCACAACAGATTATAGATATACTTACAAAATTTCATGCAAAACAGTTTGGCTCCACAAAGGAGGAAATAAGTAGTCCTAGTAACATTCAGGTAACCTCAGATACTGGAATCAAATTAGATTATATTGAAAAATAACTATGAAACCTGGATCCAAACAAAGCACAAGGAGGAGACAGAATTAGTAATAATAACCTGAGAATACTTCAGCAAGAACTTACAGTACCATTATATCTATTATTTACTAGATTAAATAAATATAGGGAGATTCCTCAATATTGGAGATATGCACTTATTAAACCTGTCTTTAAGGGAAAGGGGAATAGAACAAACCCAGAGTCACACATACCCTTAAGTCTACTTCATGCTATGGAAAAATAATGGAGAAGGTAATACTGGATAAGTTATTGTCAGAAATGGATAGGTTGGGACTTGAAACCATAGATCAGCATGCATATGCTGAAAATAGCTCTATTACCACCTGTAACATGATGCTCTAAAACAATATAATAACAGCTGTAGAATAACGTGCGTCTTACCTTTAAGAAGCATTTCAAAGACCCGAATGTGCATATAAATAGCAAGCACATGCTAGCTTTCAGTGCCATTTTGAGTACAGAGTGTGAACATCTATGTATGAGACAGCTAGTTTGTATACAAGTTAAAGTTATTTAGCTTCATTTCTAATGTTTGCAGATAATAAAGCTGCTTGAACAGAGCCCACAATGTTTGCCTACTTCATCCTGACTAGACGAGTGACATGGTGTCAGAATTGGGATACCAGAGACTGCTTTTCAGAGCCAAGATGCAGAGTTAATGGTGAAGGCAAACTAAGTGAACCAAGAGTAAAAAAAAGGGGCCAGAAAAGAGCTAAAGGTAATGAAAACTTGTATGAACAATTTATTTATTAAAAAAAGATAGAAGGGAGCATTACAAGGGCACAAAACACATTACTAAGCAAACAAATAGCATGAAAAAAGAAGTTATGTACTCAACATAACGTTCCATGTTGGTAGTCCATCTCACCCTTCATTTTTGCATATGGGTTTGGAGCCGATCCTCGGCTCCAACTCGGCCAATTTACAAGCCAGAAGACTTCTGGTTGGCTCGTGGCTAAGCAGGTATCCCATGGTGCACCAGTACAATCCCCAGATCTTGTTTGCTGCTCACTAGAATTTTGCTCATGTCTTTCGGCTTTTCCTGGTTCGGAGTCGCCACAGCGGAAACTCCGGTCCGCTAATGATTGGCAGTAGATTTTTACGTACTGGCTTGCCGGGCCTAACGCACAACCTTCAACGAAGGAATGCCCATTCACGCATGTCGCTACACAGAAGACGCTCTATCTGTGAATCGAACGGGCAACGTCTAACTGTGAGGCGACAACGCTACCGCAGCACCACCACCGCAGTAGCTTGCTGCTCACTAGAATAACAACCATAAAAACAACCAATACTAAAGGGTCTCCAATCAAGGGCAACCAAATTATTACTTCCAGATCTTCCAGGATGGGGGCAGGAGGGCGGGTTGGTAAAAATGAAGGGTGAGATGGACTACTAACATGGAACGTTATGGTGAGTACATACCTTCTTTAAGTTAGGTAGTCCGATCTCACCTTCATTTTTACATATGGGACAGTGTCCCTAGTGCCTTACTCTTGGGTGGCTCATTGGAAAATACTCTTGAGCACCGTGGAGCCAAAGGATGCTCTACTCTCGGATACCAAATTTAATTTGTAATGCATAATAAAAGTGTGAGGGGTAGCCCACGTAGCTGCTGCACAAATATTATCAAGTGGTACCCTGGCTTGAAAGGCTGCAGAGGTAGACAGTGACATGGTAGAATGAGCCTTGATCCTGCAGGGTAAAGGTTTGTCCTCTGAGCTATAGATAAAGGCTATATAACTGGAAATCCAATTAGATAGTGTCACTTTAGAAACTGGTAAGCCCAATCTAGAGTCAGAAAAGGAAAGAATAATTGATCTGATTTCCTGAAAACTGTAGTCCACTGTAGATAAAAACGTAGTTGTCTATGAATGTCTAGCCGATGAAAACGGTACTCAGCTGCATTATAGTGGTTAGGGAAGAAAACTGGGAGTTCTATTGATTGGTTTAAGGTAGCATTATTACAAACTTTGGGGACAAAGGAGGGATTAGTACACAATGACACCCTGTCTTTGTGAAAAATCAAATACGGTGGCTTAACAGACAAGGCCTGTAGCCCCAATACCTGTCTAGCTGATGTGATAGCTACCAAAAACAAGGTCTTCCAAGATAAAAAGTTTAGAGAAGATGAGTGGGAAGGTTCAAAGGGGGGAGATGTCAATTTGGACAACACAAAATTTAAATCCAAAGAAGCCACTGGTTCTTGCAGAGGTGGTCTCAACAGAGTGGCCCCTTTCAAAAAGGTCTTGCATAGCTTATGAGACATTAAATTGGTATCTGAAAAACCTAAGTGAAAATGAGAAATTGCCGCCAATTGGACTCTGATAGTGGTGGCAGCAGATCCTTGATGAAAAAGCTCAGAAAGAAAATCCAGAATCACAGGAATAGAAGCAGGGTATGGATCTACATTCATTCTCTGTGCCCAAATAGAAAATCTTTTCCATTTACTGCCATACAGCCTCCTAGTTGAAGATTTATGGGAGGACATAAGAATATGTGACACTGAGGATGATACATCATGAAGCCTGACTAGAGATGGAACTGGAGCAGCCATGCTGTCAATTTGAGGGTGTGGATTGAGGGGTGTAGCGAACCCGACATGTGAGTCAATAGATCTGGAGCTGAGTCCAGAATCCAAGGATCGTCCAGGAGGAGAGGCTCGAGGAAGAGGAACCAGACCTGTCGAAGCCAGTAAGGAGCAATGAGCATCAACTTGCTTCCCAGCCAACTGACTTTCTGAATCACTTTGGAAATGAGAGGGATCGGAGTGAGAGGGATCGGAGGAAAGGCATACAGAAGTCCCATGGGCCAATCGTGAGTCAGAGCGTCTCTGGGAGTCTCCCCCGGAGGGGGAATTAGGAAAAAATAGCTGCTGCATTTGGTATTGACTGGGCTGGCAAAAAGGTTGCAGCAAGGCTGTCCCCATTTCCAGAAAATCTGATCCACTGTTTCCCGTTTCAGAGACCACTCGTGACGCATTAGCATTGCCAGACTAAGCTCGTCGGCTATCATGTTGGTCATCCCTGGAATGTGCGTTGCAACCAGAAAGCACTGGGAAAAAATCACCCATTCCCAAACTCGCAAGGCCTCTCGACAGAGTGGGTAAAATCTGGTACCACCCTGTTTGTTGATATACCAAACCACCGACATGCCTGATTGTATCGCAATTGTCCCTAGAGGAAGAAGGTCTTGAAGTGCTTGCAACGCCAGAAGCACCGCCCTCATCTCCAGAACACTGATATGCAGATGAGCCTCGTGTTCTTTCCATGAGCCTTGGACAGTCCTGCCGAGATAATGCCCCCCCAACCCGATCTGGGAGGCATCCATGATCACAATGGCAACGGGTTGGGCAGGAACAAATGGGGCGCCCATGATCAACTGGTTGGGAGCTATCCACCAAAGAAGATCCTTCTTGCATGATTCCGTCAGCAGGATAGGATGACTCAGCAGGAGATACTGGAAGGACCACTGGGAAGACAGAAGCCACTGGAGAATTCTCATGCGCTTCCTGGCTAATGGCACCAACACAACTGTGGAAGCCATACTCCCGAGGAGCTGAAGAACCCACTTTGTTTTGACTTTTTGCAAAGGAAGAAAATGTTGAACTTGGGAGATTAAGTTCTGTGCCCTTTAGGCGGGGAGATGAGCTGTCATGTTCACTGTGTCTACCTCTGCGCCTATAAAAATCACAGATTGAGAGGGCAATAATGCAGATTTTTTTCCAATTTATGGAGATCCCTAACTGAGCACAAAGTTGAATCATGGCATCCCTGTTTTGGAGGAGTAGATGCCTGGTGGGGGCGGTCAGCAGCTAGTCGTCCAAATAAGGAAACACCTGGAATTCCTGACATCTCAGGTGAGCTGTCACTACTGTCATGCATTTGGTGAACACCCTGGGGGCTGTGGTGAGACCAAAGGGCAGAGCGCGAAACTGATAGTGACTGGCTCCCAGCCAGAACCGTAGATGGCTTCTGGATGCCTTGTCCATTTTTATGTGGTAGTAGGCATCCTAAAGATCCAGAGAGCACATCCAAAAGTCTTTCCCTAAAAACGGGAGTATAGACTGCAGTGTTACCATCCAAAACTTGTCCTTCTTCACTGATTCGTTCAATTTGCTGAGGTCCAATATTGGCCTCCATCTCCGGTTTGTTTTGGAACTAAAAAGAACCTGGAGTAAGTTCCGGATCCTATCTGGTATGCTGGAACAGGCTGGAAGACTCTTTTTAAAAGCAACTTGTTGATCTCCACAGTTGCCTGATCCCTGAGATTGGGTGGTATATCTGGGATCCTTTTGGGAACAAACTGTGATAGGGAAAAGGGTATGATATAGCCTCTGGTAACAACTCTTTGTACCCGCTTGTCTTGGGTGATATTTAGCCAGGCTTCTTGGTACAAAGAAATGCGACCCCCGATGGCCCCAGAGAAGCGCAGTCGGGCTCCACATCAGCAGTGCTGATAAGGCCGTCCTCAAAAGGAATCACGGCCTTGTTGGTATTGCAGACCGCCCCTGCCTCTAGGGCGACGTCTGCCGTTTCCTCCTTCTCTGCTTCTGGAGGATTAACCCCATGTGTCAGGAAAGACCCTCTGAGACTTCTTGAATCACATTTTACTGCCCTTTTAACCCTTGGGATATGGTCTGGAAGGAACAGTAAAATGCACTCCCATGGCAGAAAGCATCTTTCCTTCTTGCTCACACTGAGTGAGTGTATCCTTCACCTTGGAAACAAACAATGAGGAACCATCAAAGTAAATGGTGAAAGTAGACTTGAACAGTTCTGCAAAATTACATAAGCGCATCCAGGAGTGGCACCTCAAGGCAACTCCGGAACCCGCTGCTCTACTCGCTCCATCCGCAGCATAAGAGATAAGTCGCATGGAGGAGTTAACCACAGAATTTAAGGTGGACAACTGAGTAGAAATCTTGTCAAGAACTCCCTCAGTACACGCACCTTGTATGGAATCTTCTAACTCCTTGAGGAGATCCCTCTGCAACCTCGTGAAGTGCATGAGACAGTTCAGCGATCAAAGGGTAAAGGCCACTGAACTAAAAATTCGCTTCCCAAATCTGTCCATATGTCGAGACTCCTTGTTTGGCGGATGAACAGATGAAGAAGTCTCCACCAACTCCTTCTTTGTGGCCACCGCCACCGCCATGGCATCCATGGGAATGCCCTAGGACAAGAACTCTTTACCACAACCTGTGAGAGATGCACTTACATAGCCAAAATGGAAGCAAAGCTCTCTCCACCCAAGATTGTGCTAGACAGTCAAGAGGAGAAGGTTAACACCCACACTACACCTCAAGCAACACATAGCCCTTCTAAACCCACACCACCAATACCCACATATAGCAACACTAAATCCACATATGCAGAGGCCCTTAACTGTAACCTGCCCAAGCAACAAGGACCTCTGAAGCTGAAATGCAAACAAACACCAATCACAACCAAAGTGTCACATAGTTCACAACACCTGTGTGCCACCCAGCAACAGCCCCTAAGGCAAGACAATGCACCTAACACTTTAGTCATAGGTGACTCTATAGTCCGGCAGACTGATGTCCCTCTCACCAGGTTGAACAAGGAGAAAATTACAGTCAGCTGCCTGTCGGGTGCCAGGATCCGCCACATAACGCATGCACTCAAGTCACTCCACATCAAGTACAAATATGACTCTGTCATTGTCCATGTTGGAGTGAATGACTTGAGACGTACCTCCCTGGACTACATGAAGAGAGACATGGAAGAGCTCTCGGATCATGTGGCCCAGGCAAATATGACCCTAGCCTGAGTAGCATCCTGCCTTCGCCCAGAATGATACCACAATATAAGGACAAAATGATTGACTTCAACAATTGGCTAAGCTTCTGGTGTCACTCAAAGGGGATCCAGTATCTGTCTGCCTGAGACGACATGATTGACAGACCACGATGCTTTGCCAGAGATGGTCTGCACCTGTCGTCGCCTCTGGGATTCAGGTTACTGGCTAAGGCTCTTGCCACCCCTATAGTGTCTTTTTTAGGCAAAGTTCAAAGGACAAAACCACCACCGTAACAGGTACAAGCATGCAAAATCTGAAGGTAATGCTACTCAGTGCTAGAAGTCTAAACCTCAAAATGCACTCTCTTGAGGCACTCCTAAAAATGGAGAACATCGATATCTGTGCAGTAACTGAGACCTGGTTCAAGGCTCCAGAGAGCACCCCTGCAATACCAGGCTACAACTCTTAGCACACTTTTCGGCCACCAAAGCAGGAACGAAACACTAAAGGTGGGGGAGTGTCAATATTCACCAAGGATATTCACACCACCAGGCTAGTTGCCCAACACAATGCGTCTGAAATTCTCCAGGTGCAATTAACACTAGGTAAGACTGCAATCCAAATTGTAGCTTGCTACAGATCCCCCACCATACCCCAAGATTCTCACTACACCTTTCTACACATACTAGAAAATATTAAGATAGAACCAAACACCCTAATACTGGGTGATTTTAACTACCCTGCCATTAACTGGGAAAGCTACTCATGTACCAACACCTTTGCCCAACGGTTCTTGGAATTCATAAATTCCAGTGCCCTGGATCAACTAATCCATAGTCCCACCAGGGGCTCCAATATCCTAGACCTGGTCATTACCAACATGGGAAATTGATGCTCCACACCTATGGTCACCCCCTCGTTAGTCACGTTTGACCATAAGCTAATCACCCTTATCATCCACATCCCACCCCCACCCCCCAGTAAGGAAACCTCCATAAAAAACTTCTCCAAAGCCAACTTCATGCTACTCAAGTCAGAAGTGACAAACTTCATGACACCCATGCAGACGGGAGCTGAATGTTCAACTGCTGAATCCTACACTAAGGCACTGTACGAGCACATCCACTCATGCATAAATTGTGTCATTCCAAATAGAACCAAGATGCTCTCACCCAAAAAAAGAAACCAATCTGGTGGTCCCCTGCCATAAACAAACTTTACAACAAAAGGAAGAAACTGCTGCAGAAAAGAGGAAAATCCCAGGATGCAAAAACCTTCCTTACCAGCCTCAGTAATAAACTGAGATCCCTTATAAAATCCTCTAAAGCTAGTTACGAAAATAAAATTGCCAAAGATTCCAAAGACAACAAGGCATTCTATAACTATGTCAAGAATCTAAATGGCAATGCTCAAATCTGCTCTGAGCTAAAACAGAATGGCATTAAATATACTGATCCCAAGGATATTGCCAATATCCTGGCAGATCGATTCAGTGCCAACTTCACCATCTCAATACCGGAAGATTGTCAAATTCCAGTAATAACGGCCACACAGGTAAAAAACGCACTCTCCAAAGCTTAGAATACAGCATCCTTGGGACCAGATGACATTCCGGGCTGTGTACTACATGAACTACAATATGAACTGGCACCTCACCTAAGTGTCATGTTTAATCATAGCCTCACCTCAGGTTTCGTGCCCATTGAGTGGCGCACAGCTACAGTTATCCCACTCCACAAGGGGGGATCCACCTTGTATCCTGGAAACTACCGTCCCATCAGTCTGACAAGCCTTATCTGCAAGGCCATAGAGCGTATTATCATGGAACTTATAAACAAAGACATTGGCAACCTTCAAACACTGGACCCCACCCAGTTTGGGTTTGTGAAGGGCCGATCTTGCCTCCTGAACT